>NW_007579620.1:23886-55647 GCF_000690725.1 Stegastes partitus | reverse complement strand
CAATAGCATCTCCCCGCGGTGAGTACCCTGTCTGATACCTTTTTATATATCTTGTAACCAGTTGGTTCAGTTGCATTTTAGTTTTAAATGGTTGTTAATAGTACAATATTAAATGCTTGATCTTAACCTGATTATTGTCCTGTTCTTTTATCTCCTTTTAATAATAAATACTGAGTTTTTGACTTGAATGCACGTCTCCGGCTCTCCTTGTACCTGTAAAATAATTTGTTTGTGGGTTCAGGCAGAGACCCTCACACTGGGGTTGGTCACACAGAGATGAAGTGTTTTGGTGTAAAATGTGTGTGTCAACCCCAGAACAAAAGTAAAAGACCTTGTGAAGATGCTGCTGAAGCTGGTAAGAGAGTGTCATTATCCACCGTGAAACGAGTCCGACATGGGCTGAAAGGATACTCAGAGAGGAAGAAGACATTACTCCAAAAGCAACAGAAAAATGTCACATTACAGTTTGCAAATGCACACAGGGACACAGAGCTTCATTTCTGGAGACATGTCCTGTGGTTTGATGAAACTAAAATTGAACTGTTTGGCCATAATGACCATCATTACATTTGGAGGAAAAAGGGGGAAGTTTGCAAGCCTGAGAACACCATCCCAACTGTGAAGTACGGGGGTGGCAGCATCATGTTGTGGGGGTGTTTTGCTACAGGAGGGACTGGTGCACTTCATAAAATAGATGGCATCATGAGGAAAGAATGTTATCTGGAAATATTGAAACAACATCTCAAGACATCAGCCAGGAAGTTAAAGCTTGGGCACAAATGGGTCTTCAAATGGACAATGGACCTTAAGCATACCGCCAGATTAGTTACAAAGTGGCTTCAGGACAACAGAGTCAATTGGAGTGGCCATCACAAAGCCCTGATCCCAATCCCGTAGGGGCAGAGTTGAAAAAAAGAGCAAGGCGGCCAACAAACCTGATTCAGTTCCACCAGTTCTGTCAGGAGGAATGGGCCGGAATTCATCAAACTATTGTGAGAAGCTTGTGGAAGGAAACCCAAAACGTTTGACCCAAGTCATACAGTTTAAAGCAGGGGTGCCAAACTCTGGTCCTTGAGGGCTGCAATCCTGCATGTTTTAGATGTTTCCCTCTTCCAACACACCTGATTCAAATGATCAGCTCATCATCAAGCTCTGCAGAAGCCTGATAACGATCCTGATCATTTGAATCAGGTGTGTTGGAAGAGAGAAACATCTAAAACATGCAGGATTGCGGCCCTCGAGGACCAGGATTCGACACCCCATGGTTTAAAGACAATACTTTAAACAGATACTAAATACTAAGGAAATGTATGTAAACTTCTGACTTTGAAGAAAGTCATAAAAATTATCTCTCTCATTATTCTGGTATTTTGCAAATAGAAATAATTTAGATAATCCTAACTGATGTGATGAATGTACATTTGCAATTTTGCCAAAACCCAAAACTCTGATTACAAATATTGCCTAATCATTGTTGATTGGTTGCTAATGCGCTTACCATTTTATGAAGACATGCTAGTTTTTACAGCTTGCTACACTGTGTAAAAGTAGACATAAGTTTTTTTTAAAAAAAAGTAGGTTTTAAATGCTGTGTGTGGTGTTTGATATTGGACAAATGCTGAAGTTTATCCTTTTCTTGAAAGTGTAAAACAGTTTATGACTGATCAAGTTCTGCTAAATTTGGTGTGCTGCTGTAACAGTAGCTGAGATTTATGTGTAACATAGTATTTTGAAAGAAATTAAGCTCATAACAGATCTGTCCTTTCATTAAAATATCAAAAAATAGATTAACAAAAAAACAAACAAAAAACCTCTATACCAAGTGTATCCTCACATTTTGCAGTTTTGCTGCAGAACAAAAGTTGCATTTTTTAGTCATGAGACAATTTATGAGGGCATGAAAAGGGACTTACTGAGCAAGATTCCTTCCAAGGCCAAGAGTTGATCATTTAGCATCATGAACACAATGAACCTGGCTTACCAGATTACCAGAGCCATTTATTTAAGTTAATGTGATTCAAAGTTTGAATAAAACTAAAACCAAGACTAAGACACAACTACCAAAGACCTAGTACACAGCTACTCACATAAGCAAATAACTGATTATGGCACCTCTTTTACAGGTCTGTAATATATTAGATGGTAGTGAACAGTTGGTGTTGTCGTGAAATTTGTAGATGTGAGAGAAATGGGCAGAAGATCTGGATGACTTTGACAAGAACCAAAGTGTTGCAGCCAAATGACTGCTTTGGAGCTTCTCAGAATCTAGAAGGCCACAGTGGTTAGTGTCTACGGTGGTCCAAGGAGGGACAGCTGGCACCGGGGTGTTGTCTAATCAGCAGAAGACTTTAAGAACCTTCCTGCTTATGTCTTGATGCCAGATACCAGAGGGCATCCTCACAGGTCGCCTGTAGTGTTGTGGTGTTCATTGTTCCTTTTTCATCAGTGTCCAAAATCCTAAATAAATCAGTTTGCTTTAAAGTGTCTTCTGCGTAACCATCTACTCAACATTGAATTGAATATTGAACATCGAACAGAATTTGTTAAAGAAAGGGTCTTTTCCTTTTCCACACTGTAGATTTCCGACCCTGTTTGGAACACTTGCGGTTACATTAAAGTTTCCTGAAGACATTGTTAAATGTTTCTAACCCCGGTAACCAACATTTTCAGAATAGCAATATGCCCAGAGTGCTTTCAGGGGAAAATAGACAAAAATCCATTAATCTATTTCTTGCCACAGGTATAAACAGAAGACAGAGAATACTTTGTGTTGGTTGATGTTTCATTATAGGCCTGCAGCCACTCTGTAAGGAGAAGCAGGTGACAAATAAAATATATGTGTATGTTTCAAGGTCCACATGAGTAGTTGCTGTTTCTGCACAGTGACGTTACAGTGACGTGGAGAGAACACATTCCAGCTTACATGGTTTATGTAGTGTCCTTGACGTTGGGGAATAATCACAAATCAGTGTTTAACTCATTTCATCTCCGGGGAAAATGGGTCTGACCTCACAACATCCGTCAGAAAGCAGAGAACAGTTCAGCGGATGTATGTGCAGTGTGGCTGCAAGGAAATAATAGAAGTGTTGGATTGTAAATCACTACTTCCCCTACAGCCACCATAGGTTCTGTACATTTTGCTAAAATGATTTCAACCTAAAATTGGAGCATGTTACACAAAAGTTAATCAATTTGTTCATCTCACGCAAGAAAATGATGAGAATTTAAATTCTCCTTGATCCTAAAAAAAAGAGAACGCACAAGCTTGATTCAAGCGGAAAATGCTGTGGGACAGAATCTTCAAATTTGCACCTCAAGATCAGAGACATGCCCGCGCTATTCATTTCTACAACACCAAAATAGCTGCCATATAATGAGGCGAAGAAAATTCATGTGCTGCGTGGTTTCATCAGAAGAAGGAGGAGGCACAATTTTGTTATAAGACGATGAGGTTAAATAATTGTTGGCCTGCGTTGTGTTGTACTCGTCTCTCAGATGGCTTCTTGCAGCCTCCCTGCACCTCTGTGGCTTCGGCCAGTGAGCTTGATATGTAAACGACCTCCTCTAATGCACCTTGACACTGCGTGGGTGTACAGCTCAATCTCTGTCTCTCTGCTCCCAAAACAGACTCCCATCTTTATGCTAATCCTTTGGCCAGACACTCACAAGATCCCAAGAGAGGATAACACACCTCCAGAAGGCATGCATTGGAGAAGAGCAACACAAACACACACATAAACACACACACACACACACACACACACACAAAGTATGCACCACCTGCACTGGCTGTTGTTCGTGTGACTGATTCTGAAATGAAAACAGTGTTCAGGAGCTTTTCCACAGATTGAAAATGCTCCCTGCATGCATGCCTCCAGCAATCCATTTTTTTTTCTTTTTCTGCACCCTATAGATTAGGGTTGGTCATTCATTTGTGTGCACAAATCTGTGTCCATGTATGCAAATCTGTGCATGGGCCCACGTCTTTTATAAAGAAGATCCTCCAAAATTGAGATTATTTCCACTTAAAAATAGGTTTAGATTAATACTGAGACATAGATTAAGAATAGCAGTACAGCAAAGTGTGAGTTAGAATCAGTCAGAGGTTAAACTAAGTCAGTGTTTTGGAAACGCCCAAGTCATAACCAGCATGTACTGGGTCAGGTCCAGAGCTGAGGCCAGCAAAGTTCAACGTGAAGTTCCACGTCAAGACCAACAAGTCTCATATCAAGTCCGCTTTTAAATCTCTAGTCAAGAACAACATCAATCATTTGATTTCAAAGTAAAGAGTCAAGACCAACAAGTCCCAAAGGAAGTTCCAGGTCAACAAAGAGCCAAATTAAGTCAGGATCAAAAAAATGTGAAGTAAAATCCAACAAATCCAAAGCTAGGTTCAGAACCAAGAACTGCAAAGTACCGAATGAAGCCACCATTCATGGACATCAAGTCCCAAACTAAGCCCTGAGTCAAGGCCAACAAAGCCCCAAATGGGTCTTGAGTCAAGTCCTGGGTCATGACCAAAGAAATTTGAACTCATGCCCAAGTCATGAACAACGAAGTCTCGAGTCAACCCCAAAGTGAAGAACAACAAGTCTCGAATTAAGACAAACAAGTCTAATTTCAAATCTCTAGTCAAGACCACCACTATTTGAAGTCAAACCCAAAGGAATGACTGGTTGGCCCTGACTTTAGACATGACTTGAGACTATGCCAACATGAAGTTGAAACCCCAGATAATAAACAACAAGTCCCAAGTGGAGGATCAAAACAAGACCAAGTTCTAAATAAAGTCCCAATTCAAGACCAACCAAGTCCTAAGCCTCAAATCAAAACCTACAAGTTTCAAGTCAGGTCCACGTTTGGACCAACAGGTGTCAAAAACAAGCCATTATGGAGCTACAGCAATAGCAGACAGACTTTACTGTTACTGGTCACACATAGAGCACACCTACAGTCTGCTGTTTATAAAGACGACACACTTTGGCTGCAGAAACTCGTTTGCTGCTCCGACATTGTTGGATCCTTATTGATTCATCACTGTTAGTACTGTGGAGCAATGTTTGACTCTTGTATATGCAAGTAAGGAATGGAATGCAAATGATATAATACGCATACTGATGCTTTCACCGTATGGTACCGATTTTCAATGCCTATAAATGTTTCACGCAGGGTTTTAAACAATGCTGTGTGAACTAAAGGAGCTGGAAATTATTGTACAGGTTAATATTTATACAACAGTGTGTGTGTGTGTGTGTGTGTGTGTGTGTGTTTTGCATCATCCAGAGCCTGTTTGTAGATACTAAACTTGTTTGCATGATAAACTTTTCACCTCCGTGATTCTCAGCCCTACGGATAAATTGCTCAGAGCCACAGCGTGTTGAAGCACTTCCCAGCTGTTTCGGTAAAAACTGTGCTGCTTATCTCTGCAGCTGCACTTAGTTTGATCTCAAACATGCTCCAAAGCTTCAGAAAGGAGCTTTTACACCAGAAGGGCATATCTATTGAATGATAAATGATGCTGATGAAGAAGTTTGTATGTTGAGTTCAGCCAGTCCACCCTAATGACCGAGTATTGCAAGTAGTCTTTCTCGACTTTTCACAGCTGTCCTATTCTTGTCTCATTTTCTTTTTTTTTGTATTCTCTTTTTCTCTGTCCCTTTTTCTTCTCTGTTCTTTCCCTTTTTCGTGAAACGAGCTGCATGAAATCGTGACGAAATGAACGGTAAGGCATACAATATATACTTGAAACTGATTAAAGGCTGGGGAAGAGATTTGAATGTCCTGAACCTTATTTTTCTTGCATTTTCTGTCAGTTTTAATCTGCATAAACTTTGGGAAAAAAAAAATGATACCACAAAATCCTCACGATACAGACAGTTATACAAGCTTAGTGACATAGTAATAAGTTGTGGGAGGAGTGTGATAGTCTTTATGCAAGAATACATTTTGGTTTTGTATCAAGAGTTTAACAAGAAAAGATCTAAGTGACTTTGAAAGAGGGTTCGTTGTTGTGGCATAGATGGCAGGAGCTTCAGTCACAAAGACTGTTCTAGTGGCAAGTATTTTATGAAGAACTGGTGACATCTATGGGAAAGATATCCACACACAGGGTCAGAAAATGTGGCTGACAGTGCACATTTGATGACTGTGGTGCTTTTGCATTAGTTTGATATGTTAGGAAGAAAAGAACATCGTTTCCCAAAGTGCTCGGAAACAGTATGGGTTGTCTTTTACTTTCCCTCAAGAGATACCAGTCCCCTAATGGTAAAAACTAATGGAGGGACGCTAATGCCTGCTAAATCCCTCAAAGCAAGATTGCCTAGACTTACCTGACCCCATGTGTGAGGTGTTCTTGTTTTCTAAAAATAACTGCATCTTATGTGATTCTTTCTTCTTTTGTTCTTCTAAGGTGACACCAACATGTCTATGCAAGAGGTGAGGCCTGGAACATGTATTTCAGCAAGGAATGAAGCAACTATTCACATTTTCATTACCAACTATACAGTCATCTACTTATTTTTTGGGATATATTTTCTCGCTTACAGGATTTCTGCCTGATTTACAAGCATCGTGTGCTTATTGAGATGAAGCTGGATAAACAGACACATGCTGATGGATACAGGTATAGATTGGTTGTGGTTTAAATTTGGAAGTTTAGCAGGTGGTAAGGAAAAGTTTCACATATTTCTTTGGTGGATACCAAAATCAGATGGATTGATTGGATACGTTTGTGTATATACCCAAGTTCAAAATGGGTAATCAAAAGCATTCTGTGGAATTTTCCATTGTAATTATAAGTGGAAGATATTGCCTCCACATAAGGAACATAAATATTTGATGAAAAAAATCTAGAGTTCTTATCGTTCTGAAGCGGCTTCATTACGACACACCATGGTGGTACACTAACATCCAGCACTACTGAGCCTTTAACACTGCCACAATGTGATATTAATGATATCAACTACAGAGGCGAGAAATATGGAACTCATAAAAACTTACAAACGTTGGGGCAGAGCTCATGTTTTATAATTCAGAGTGCCTGTGCTAAATCTTATGAAGCAAATACATCAATGAATGATGCAATATTAAGAGGAGTTTCATAAGTAGTAATAGCTCGGGGAACGCCATCTCCAATCCACATTGCGTTTTATAATCTCCCATTCAAAGAGTACAGATGACATAAATAATTTGCTCATGTCAAGTATCTCTAAACATGTGATGATTTTCTGTGTTGAATGTCAAGAGCAGATGCAGCCAGAAACACACAGTTCAGCTTCATCGTGTCTTATTCATAAACCCAGTGATATCAGTTAAACAGTGGGGAAAATGAAGAATGATTGCAGATAGTTGTGGTTTTGTATGTGAGAAAGCTGAATGACAGATGAATGAATGACCCATTTTTCAGTGTAACCTCGGTGAGTCAGACTTCCCTGATTGTCTCTGCACCTCCAGCACAATGCAGTCTGATTTACCCCACTCCCCCCGTTCTCTCGTTGTGCATGATGATTGAAAGGATAATGGAGAAGGAGACACCTATAATCAGGGACAGGAAATGAATTTGTGACGAGATTTATTCCTCTCATCTGTGTATTGTGTCACTGGAAAATTCAGGCTTCTTCAGTTCAACTGCTGTTGAGTGCTGACACCACACCGATGTGTTTTTTAAGGACATTTAAATGTATTCTATTGCATAATAAAGTATTTTTAAAACTTGCAGGGAAAGCATGAAAACAGTGTTTAGACCTGCTAAAGCTTCCAATTACAATGGAATATCTCCATCTACTAATACTTCAAATAGCAATCAATATATATATTCATGAATTTGTGGAATGTCTTTTATGCATGAGGCATAAATGTGACTGTCTTGAGCTTCGGACCATCAGTAAATGAGGCATTTCTTTCAGGTTGCATGATGGTGTGTGAGCCAGTTCCATTCACTGATAAACATCGTTGGATGAAAGCCCTGAAAGCAAACCTTCAGTGAACCTTGAGCTGAAATCATTTTGCAACACATCTTTTGTATAAGGTCACGTCCTTTGGGTTAAAGCAGGGGTAGGCAACCCGCGGCTCCGGAGCCGCATGCGACTCTTTCGTACCTCTGCTACGGCTCCTTGTGGCTTTGGAAAATAAATAGTGAGTATTTTAATTTAAATGTATTTTATTTTAGCTCGTTAGTTTTCAAAATGTAATTCTAAATTTGAAGATTTTTGTGAACTTGCTCAAAATATGCGTCATAACCGCTGATGTGCGACACTCGGCATGTGCAGTGTTGCTACCTTGATGACGTTCTCGCTAAATCTGGCAACTTTCCAAATCCTCTTGCCGATTGTTTATTTATTTTTTGGCTAAAGCGACTAGCAACAAATCTAGTGACTCTTTCTGGTGTTACTGGAGACTTTTCTGGTGTTTTGGAGACTCTGACGTGAAAACACGTATCGTTCTGCAGTTACTGTCCTCAGCGAGCAGCGGTGCTGCCGTGAGCTCCTCCTGTCCCAAAGCGCTCATAGGCGGTGAGGAGTCTGGTCAGCAGTCCCAGCTGCAGTCAGCAGGACAACCAGACGACATTTTAAGTTTGCTGCAGGTGGATAATTTAAGATCTGATTTTTATTTCATAAGTACAAGGGTAATTCAAATAGATAATTAATATTTTATTTAAAGGTAACCTTCAACCCAGCGTCTTTTTTGTTGTTGTTGGAGTTAAAAATGTTTTTGTTGCAGAAATAAAATTTTGTTTTCTCTGTAGCAGTTCATTGATTTCATAAATGCAACACACTAGTTTTTTTTTATACATAGCATAAAGGTAAAACGATATATGCAGTGTTATCTTAATTTTAGATTTCAAAGGGGTTTTGTGGCTCCCAGTGTTTTCTTTTCCATGGGAAACGGGCAAAAATGGCTCTTTGAGTGTTTACGGTTGCCAACACCTGGGTTAAAGACTTCCTACAGGAAGCCAACACATAATCCAAGGGATTGTAGGTGTTACCATCAGTTTATTCTGCAGGTCAGACACCATAAAAATATTGTTTTAGCATCACATCTAGAAATCTTTCTAGAAATATACAGCTATAGGTTTAAAATGTTTTTGCGTTTTGGTTTTAACTTGAGATGTGTATTGTGATTGTTGCTGAGGGTTTCATTCACATCAGTCCTATTTGGGTCTACATACACAGTAGCTCCAAATCCACTGCACTAAATTAAAGCTGTATTACATCTTTCCTGTTTTCGTTGCTGTTGGAAAATTACAGCATAAATTCAGCAGCAACATTCATTTGTAGCCGTGTCCAGTATTCACTCTCCTTTTAGCTCTGTTTGAGTCTCCACCAGCACCAGAAAAATATGTTTCTCTATAGTTTTGCTAAATATTCCTATATTTCAGACGATCTACAACTACAGAGACTTCTGATGAACTTAAACTTGTGGTATGTAAACATTTTGTGAATATTGGGAGGAGTTTCATTTTTATTTACATACACCCTGTTTGGGTCTACATAGAGTTCATTGTCTATTGCAGTAAATTAAAGCTGCAGAATCCATTTTTATTGTCTTTCATTTGTTTGTTTGTTTGTTTATTTGTTTTGCATACCATAAAAAGCTGAGGACACAACACCATTTTGTTCACTAGTAATTTAACAATTAACAACTTGTATATGATTCTGTTTTGAGGAAAAGGAAAAGAACAATGTATCAGTATCATAAGAACATAGTCCTGTGTTCAATACATAAAAACTGCTGTTTTCATGTTGTTTTGATTTTCACTAACTCCTGAGAAAATGTTTTTTCTTTCTCTCTAGTTCTTTAATGCTGCCCTTCGTTCACCAGTTATTTGCTCAGGGTGTCTGACATTAGACAGCTCTATAAAGCTAGGAAAAACTGCACTGTTGTTGATGATTCTCTAACAGTATTGTTGACCTGCAACCTTTTATCATCTTATTTACTTCAGTCTAATGCAGTTACATTAGCCATTTATGGCAAGGATGTTAACAAGCATATGCAAGATGAATGAAATGTGAAATGTTTGTATTCATAGACTTCTCCATTAAACACTGTGAACGGTGTGAAAGTTTCAAAAAACAACTCATTACTTATTGAGCAAATTTAAGCCTGGTTCTGGCTTGGTAACATTTGGTGTCAGTTTTGCGTTGTTGTTGTTGTTGATTTGAAGTCCACACTCAATATTTATGTATATGTGCACAGATTAAGCAAGCCCCCATTGAGCTATGATCGATGAAACCTTGACTATCAGGACATACTCCTCACCCATTCACAACGGGGAGCTGCCTGACATTTTGATTTGACATAAAAGGCACAGATGTTACTGATAATACTGACAATGGTACTGTTCTGTTGAATTGTCCTGGGATGTTATGACAGTGTGACAATACCAGGATTCAGAAACAGCTACAGTGAGTGCAGACAGGAAGCTTTTCGATCCAAGCGTTCCACTTTGAAGGTTTCAGACATAACATCATCTTAAAATGTATTCAGTTAATTTTTCCCATCACTCTAAACACAATACTCAGATAATAAACAGATATCTGAATGTCTGAACTCTGTTGATTCCTCCTTCTGTCAATGAGTTTTTAAATGTTGTAACTAATTGAATTTATTGGACATAATTAAGAAAGACTTACAAATGTCTGTTAAAGGTCTCATTATACACTGCATCTAAAATACATGGTCTCTGAAAAGCATAGCCAATGCAAAAATACCGTTAACAAACACGATTACTTCTCTGATTGTAAAAAGAAATCTGGTACCACCATATGACCGTATGTAGTGTCCTCGGGTTCTTCAGCCAGACCACCTCTTGCTTGTTACAGTTTTAACAGACCAAGACCGCACTGGAAAAATGCTTAAATCAGGGCTTTACAACAGTCATTATAAAGCCAATGAGTGTTGTCACAGTTGCTACTTCCATCTTTATACATAGTCTGGGTCTCACAGCTGCATGTCAGAGTAAAAACCAAGCCACAAGGTCATGAGTGTTTCCTGTGGAACCTGTTGACTTGCAAGACAGGATTGTTTCAAGGCACAGATCTTGGAAAAGATGCAAGAAAATTTCTGCAGCTTTGAAATTGCCGAAGGGCACTGCAGCTTCCATTATTTTCAAATGGAAGAAGTATGACACCAGCAAAAAGATAAACAAGATAAAACAAAAAAAATTAACTATTCAGCCACAATTCCCAATGGCATATGTGGAAGAAATCCTATAGCCAAGCATGGTGGTGGCAGCATCATACTGTGAGAATGTTTCTCTGTGACAGACACCTTGAAAATAGCCTGGATAAAGGGAAAGATGGTTGGAGAAAAACACAGAGCAATCCTGAGTGAAATCATTTTTAGTGGTGTTCAGTAGCTTGTGCTGGAACAAAAAACCAACACCAACTGCAACTGCTGGAGTCTATCCCAGCTGACTTCGAGCGAAGGCAGGGACACCCTGGACAGGTCACCAGTCTATCACAGAGCCACACTTAGAGACAGACAACCAAGCACACTCACATTCACACCTATGGACAATTTAGAATCACCAATTAACCTCAACATGTTTTTGGAGTTTGGGAGGAAGCCGGAGAACCCGGAGAGAACCCACAGTGCACGGGGAGAACATGCAAACTCCACACAGAAAGATTCCAGACATCCTAACCAGGACGTGAACTGGTCTAGCTGCGAGGCGACAGTGCTAACCACTGATCCACCGTGCAGCCCCAGCTGCCAATGCTAAGTGAAGGGTCTGAATACTTGTGTGAATGGGGTATTTTAATCATCCAGTTTTATTAAACAAACCCCTGCATTTTACTTTTTTATTGCTGGATATTGTGTGTAGACTGATGAGATGGGAAAAGCTGAATCCATTTTTTGAGTCTGAAATATTACAAAACGTAAAAAGCCTGAAAAAGTCTCATGTTATTATTTACACCTGAGCAAAATGTCTTGGGTGAAAATTTTGACTATTATGTTCATACAAATCCCAATCTGACTAATGTACTGAAGAAAAGAGGACGTTTGCACAAGTTGCACAGCTCTGACCATTAGACCATGGACACAGGATCTCTGAAGGTGTCCTGTGGTGTCAGGCACTAACATGTTGACAGCTGATTCTTTGGGTCCTGTGGGTTGCAGAGGTGAGCCTCTGTGGCGAGGCTTGTCCTGGCACAGCCTGCTGATGCTCAATCAGAGTAGGATCTGGGGAGTTTTTGTTGTGTCCTTTGGGCTGTTTCTGAGCAGTTTTTTTCAGTGTGACAGGAAGCACGGTCCTGCTGGGGGAAGCTGCTGGCATGAATGTCGAAGGTCTCGCAACAGATCTTTTCATTGTAACGAGAAGAACAAGAGTATTTACTTCACCTGTCAGTGAGTCTGTGTTTTAGTTATTTTCTATGTTGTGTTGTTTTTCACTTACCTTGTGCATGTGTTGGTTTCATCTCCTGTCTTTGTGATTTCTCCTATCTTTTTGATTGTCGACTCCATCCTTTTAGTTTCACCTATGTCTTGTTTCTACATCAGTTTCCTTTGCTTTAGTGTCTAGTCCTGTGTCATACTTTATCAGTTGTCAGCTCACCTGTGTCTTCCCCTGTTTGCTGTCCTTCTGTCGTACCTAGTCTACCTTTTGGAGTTTACCTTACTTGAACTTATTTAAACTTTTGTCTTTGTTGGATGTTACCTGAGTTTCCCTGGACTGCATTCCCTTTTGTTACTATTTGTTTCCCTGGCGACTTTCGTCATCACCTCCTGGAGTCACATTAAAGTTTACCTGCATTTTCTGCATTTGGGTCATTTTCCTTGAATTACTTTTGCAGTCATAACATTTTACTACACTTTTTGTTGTTGTTGCTGCTGCTGTTTATGCGATCAGATTGATCGATCTGTTCTACCTGTGTTTCAACGGTTTGAACTCTTTTAATATTGACCTTAACCAGACTACTTCTCACAGCTCTCCTTTGGGTTGTCTGAGGTAGATTCCTGATCTTTGTTCAATACTTTTGTACCTAACCTTTGCTTAGAAGGCCTTGCAGTTGTTTAGTGCTCAACTCTTGCATTTTAATTTCCCATTTCAAGGAAAACCACATTGATTTCTGTACAATGACGGTGTGTGTGATGGATTCTCCTCCAGATTCAGAATCAGCAGCAATTAGCTGAGTGCTATTTCATGCTGATAAAGTGGACAATACCTTTGTTACACTTGTTCTTCTTTCATTATCCCAGCAGTCACCTAGACATCAAGTAATTATGCCTCCAGAGGAGCATGCTAACACCATTCCACACACATCACACCTCGGCCTCACTTTATTCATCGAGCGTCAGCTTAGCCATGCATTGGATACATGACTCCATCAAATCCAACATTCTCACATAAGAGATATCCATTTACTTCACACACACCTGTGTTCTGTCTTTCTCTCGAGCTCTTGAGTTTACTGTATGCATGTTTACTGAGTCACCACTTCTATTTTTAGGAGTGCTTAAGATGTGCGCTTTGCTTCTAATTGTAATGACTACAATTAAAGCAGAGGGGAATGGCTTCAGTAAACTCACAGTGTGTGTGTCACTGATGACATTGCCTTTGATAACTTTCTGAATCAGTGTATAATTACTCATTAAGCTGGATAATTAAGACATAATCAAGTGCTGGCAATTTTAATGTCAGAAATGAAGGGCAGAGGAAGAAATGATGATTTTCTTTTTATAAGTTTGGAGAAGTGACAGTTACACATGGTGCCGACTCTCAAGTTTAACCTCGTGGATGCTACAGTTACACGCTCTGGTCTTCCAGTCCAGACTCAGACAGCTGGGACAACACTGCCCCCTTCAGGCCACATCTGCATCAGTCATCTGCAGGCAGGGGAAGCGCATCCAAACACAAAGTTCACTAGACTGGATTGTTTTGGCTGCATCAGGATTTCTTTTTTCTTTGTTTTTGTCACATTGATTTGTTTGCCATGCATTCTAAGTGGGAAACACAAAAAGAGAAGAATCATAAACAGAGAAACAGATCATTTCCGTTTCCCAACAGGTTTTTGCAGCACACGATGGACTGCATTATCTATCCACTAATTTGCTATACTTATTTGTACAGGCTACTGATGAGCTGAAGCCTTTGTTGAGAATGCAGATGATATGCACCACCATCCTTTTGTTAATTATATTTTGATTTTTCTTGCTTATTTATGTAGAGGTCATAATATCTAAGAATACAAACTAAAACATGTTGGAAAAAATGAGAAAATATAAAATGCATCCATGCAACATGTAAGCCAACACAATCAAATCACCAACACATGAAATGAATAATATTGATTATCATGTTACAATGGCACCTGTAAAGGGGGTAGATATGTTAGGCAGCAGGTGAATAGTCAGTTCTCGAAGGTGGTGTGTTGGAAGCAGGAAAAATCGGCAGAGTAAGGAATTAAGTGTCATTGACGAGGGCCAAACTTTGATGGATAGACAGGACTTGACAGGTCTTGTGGGGGTTTTCTGTTATGCAGTGGTTAGTTTCCACCAAAAATGGCCCAAGGAAAGACAACCAGGTGAACCGGTGACAGGTTCATGGTTGCTCAAGGCTTATTTAGTCAGGCATGAACTGCTAAAAACCTTTATGCTGCTCTAACAGAAAGATGTCAGAGCACATCATGCATCTCAGCTAGCTGCATGTAGGACTGGTCACTTGTCTGAAAGTGCCTTTTATAGAAATGTGACCATCAGAAGTAATGCATGGAGCAATGGAAGAAAGCGGGGTGGTCTGATGAATCACGTTTTCCTTTTAATCATGTCGATCGCAGGGTGCATGTGTACCTGAAGAAAAGCTGGCAGCAGGATGCATCATAGGAGATAATAAGATGCTCCTTGCAGTGTTCTGCTGAGCAACCTTGGATCCAGCATTCATGTAGATGTTGCTTTGACACTTTGACGGGTACCGCCTACCTAAGCATTGCTGCAGATCATGCATGCCCCTTCATGGCAGCAGTATTTCCTGATGGCCTCTTTCAGCAGGAAAATGTCCTCTGCCAGGTTGAAAAAAAAAAAAAAGTTCAGGAATGGTTTAAGAAGCATGACAAAGAGTTCAAGGTGTTGACCTCGCCTCCAAATTCAAGTAAGCAAGTTCCAAGCAGACAAAGGTTTTATAGTCCGTAACTTACAGGACACAAGTGTGGTTGGCTCATAGACTCCATATACAAGATGGACAAAGGATAAACCTGCATTCTTTTGAACAGCCAGCAGGAGACAAAGCCTCCGGCTGCAAAAAGCGATCTGACTGTATCGAAGTCTATGAGAAATGTCCTACTTTTTCATTTGATTTGTTACCTCAGTAAACATTTTCATAATGAGTTTATGGTCTCAATCGCTAGTTTCAAGTTTACGTTTATACAGAATGGTGTTAATTTAGTAACATATGATCCCATTTAGAGAAAAACAGACGATGAAACAGGGTAAGTTTCAGGGAATGACAAGGTAGCTCCCATAGTGTGGTGTGCACAGTGTTCTTGAGTTCTCAGTCAGATCCAGCCATCATTTGTCATAATGTTTCAAAGAACTAAGATGTCGACAACTACATTCTAAATTCAAGACTTCAAAACAGCAGTTGATGCACCAGTAAGAGATGCCATTGTCGCCCTGTCCATCTTTTATGTACAGTCTCTGGTTTGACAACGTTTCTATCTGTCTTAGTGGTGTATATTGGAATCAATATAATACATTATTTTAAATGTACTACATTTAGCATGAAATGTAAAGGTACTAAATTCACTAAAGATAACAGCTAGCTACCTTTAGCAGGAGTTTAGCTGTTATGAACTACCTTGCCTGTTTCTGTATTTAGGGCAGCTGCATTTTGCCTTTGTATGGTAGACTGATTATTCAGCAACAGCAACAATAATAAATAGATTAATCCATTGTGAATTTAAACACTGCAGACCTAATGTATTGCATCACATTTTATAGTGCAAGTAACATTTGAAACACATTTTTCTTAATTGAGGACACTGCGAAACATGTTCGGCTCAAGACAGTGGAAAAATGTTTGTTGCTTGGGACAAACATCTCTGAAATTATCATAACTTGATAAATGTTTTATCTCCATGTCAAGTGAGGCTTTGCTTAGAGGTGTCATGTTCTGTTAGCAGCACAGTAGGTGGCACTGCGGTCTCTGATAAAACGAAGATAAACTTCATCACATGAAGTTGAAGAGCGGTATGACATAAATACGACTAGCCTGGATGACCTTTAGCTGATGCCATGAGAGAATCCCCTCAGCTGATGTGACGCCTTCTTGGTTTCTTGTGGGGTTCTTGTTTTAAATCAGTAATTTTCCACTTGAGCAGTATGGTGTGAAAAAGAACAACATGGGAAGCAAACGTGCAGACCTACCGCACTGCTCTTAGCTAAATCTGAACAGAGTCAAAGCTGGCTGATGCAGAACAGCAGCATGAGGCTGTCTGGGAGGGTTAAACACTGACATCTGACACCATTACAGGTCTGCACATCGTCTCTGCGAACACTGCTGTTGGCGTGGGATCTTATCTTCCACCATTATGTAATGGGAAAGAGCTCTCCACTGGATCTGTAATCCTTCTAGAAAAAGAATGCAGAGCTCAGCCCAACCTTCCAGCCTAAATGGAGGAATCCCTGCGAATAGACACGTCCTTAGTCATGTCTGCAACTGGGGTCATGTTCTGGGATAAACTGAGGTTACACAGAGAGACAGAGAGAAAGAAAAAGAGCCAGTTTTCCTGTTTCCAAGTGGGGGACACTTGTGGCCAAATCGGGGCAGGATGGGAGAAAAGGCACAAACAGATCTGGAACGGCGAGGTTTGGACCTGGGCCGAGAACAGAGAGAGAATTGATAGTGTTTATGTTGGGGAATTCAGAGGAATTCTGAAGGGATGCAGGATGTGTGTTGATTTCTATCAACACTGATCTGCATGCATTTTTCACAGGGTGTTGAATAAATCTCCAGTCATTAGTCATAAGGAAACAAATCAAAGGAGAAAATGTAACGCAGGCAAGTATTGTATTTCAGGTTGTTCTTATAGGTTTGTATCAGATACTTGAACAAACTTGTATCTGCTAAAATAAATTCTAATATAATACCTTTTATTTAAAGGTGCCTTTCACAGAGCTCAAGGTCACCAAACACTGAGTTAAAACAAGATAAAATATCACACAAAAGGTAAGAACAGAAATCTAAAACCAAGTAAAAGCACAGTCTCATTGGGCTAGCACTGGTAGGTGAGCTGAAAGAGGTGTTTGTTTGTTTTTTTTTAAATTTAGGGAGAGATTCCAGGGTCCGCAAGTCAGGTGGTAGGGCGTTCCAGAGCCAGGGAGCAGAGTGGCTAAATGCCCAGCTCCTCATGGTGGTGAGGCGGGCAGGAGGGACTGCTAGGTGACAGGAGGAGGCAGATCTGAAGGAAGGGGATGGGGTGACGATGTGGATGAGGTCGGACAGGTATGGAGGGGCAAGGTAGTGGATGGCCTTGAAGGTATACAGTAGGATGATAAGGTTAACGAAAAGTAGATGACATTTTTACTTTCACTGTGCACAGTTCATGGCTGCATTATGTTTTGTTAAGTGTTGCAAAGACAGGAGAACGTCTGTAATGCTGAACTACATTAAGATCGATCTGGATCAGGTTAATCTGCAATGCTAGGATTTCACAGAGGGGGGAATATAAATGCTGCTTTCAACAGCAAGACCATTATGGCGAAACACCTCAAAAGAAAATAAAATAGAACATAATAGTTTGAAAGGTGACAATGATAAAGCAAAACTTTATCATGTGTTTATTCTGCTGTAGTACCGTGTAGCCTCGAAATTATGTCCCTACACAGCTAAACTGCAAAGGCAAATACATCTAAAAAGAAATGAGAATACAACTTGATTACATTTTCATGGTAACAGTAGCGGCCATCCTCCTTGATCGGTTGAGGTGACCATCTTTTACTGATCGTAACCAAACTGCTTTAGCTACCTGGATAGAAGTCTGGATGTTGAGAGTTACACACTTTGTAGGCCCATCATCCACCCCAACCTCCTCCTGCCAACTGCAGTTTATCAATGTGGTGCATGATTCATTAAAATAAAATGCTCCTGAAATCATATTTATTTTAGTATCACATTGCAAAAGCATTTCAATTGCATGGGAAGATAAGGAAGCGTGGTACTGCCTGTTCATGACTGTGGCTGAAAATGTTAACTTTTACTGTAATCAGGAGAGCTATGTATCGACAGATATTCTGACACAGAGGGCAAAGGTTCACAACTGAGCGTTATGAGAGATTAAAGTCTCCACTCCGTTACACTGGAGCTGTATGTCGTTTTGTTTGTGGATTTAAGTGCTGAAAATTGCATTTTCCAGACTTAACTTACATTTACCCATCCAGAAAAATGTTCTTGTTCCTCTGGATTTTCCACAGATCTTTTTTTTTTTTTTACTGGAACTACTTTTCATTAAAAAAAATAATCCCTATCAAAACTGTTGACAGCTCAGTAAACCAGGAGACTGTCTCTGAGAAGGGAACACTGTGTTGTCAGGTGTCATTTTCAACACTTTCAGTAGCATAAACAAAATCCACCAGAGGTGGATATCCCAGGACTGCTACATAAATTCTTTCTGGTGTCTGCTGTAGTGATTTAAGTTGTTCAATTTGCAGATAAAACATCTAAGTAGAAACAGTTGAAGTATCGCAAAAATATTCTTAAGATTTCAAAATAATATGTTTGCTGTTTTATAATCAGCACATTAAACCAACATAAATGTGTAGAAATGGTTTTCTCTCAGTGTTAAACATATTTTCCATAGTTTCCATGGCCATCATCCTGCAGGACCCTTTTCTCCTGCAATAATTTACTGGCACCTGACTGGAGCGTTAGTTGCACCAACTGCAGATCACAATGCATCCAACTTACATCTGATGTTTCTTTAAGCAATTTTGAAAAAGGGAAGAAAATCTGACTCCAGTGTGTTGTAGCGTACCTTATCTGTAAATATATGCAGTACTTCTAAAAAAAATGTCATCATTTGTTTTAATAAATACATACATTTTGGGTTTAATTAAAGCTGCACTCTTCAATATTTTTATAATCACTACTGCTAAAATAATCATGAGCCAAGAAATGATCCCTTGAATCTGCAGTTCCCCTCAGCTCTGTGGAGCATTTTGCCACTTTCCAGCTCATTGCTTTGGTCACAGCGAACCAAGTTAGCGTCTTGGCTCAGTTTCACCACCCGTACAAACTTTGTTGATGTTTTCAGTGGAAAAGGCTTTGACACCTGTGACCTGACCAGAACGGAACAATGCCATGACAAAGTAAACAACCTCATCGTAAGCAAAGCTTTCAGCAGATGAAGAACCAGATTTTCCCCTCAGGAGAGAAATTAAGAGGCTGAAAACTCAGCTTATATACGTTAGCTGGTCTCAAGCATGACTCTATAAATGATATTATTCAGTACACATTTGTCATAACAGGTTGCAGTGGTGATAATATATATCACACTTATGCTGTGCTAGACTGTAAACCTTTAATAGAATAGTTTGAATGAGTAAAATATAATAGATTGAGTTTATTACAGTGAACAAGCTTTCCATTCAGACAATCTGGATGTAATGTAGAAACAATGTCGGAAACTACTGACCAGCCACCTCAGAGAAGACATGTCGTTTCCGGTGCCTACAATTAATCACTACGCACTAAGTCCTTTAGCACCAAGTACCAGCGGCTACGTTCTCTTGCCATCTGGCACCGTCACTGTGAGACATTAGCTTTCGGCTTTAATGTCTGAGCCTCTGTAAACTGCCAAGGTAATAAAATAAAACCAAACTTTGTAAACTTGGCTACCATTTTGTCGTTACAACAGCATCCAAAGCTGGGATGCGTTCCTGTTGACATTGTGGTTACTCTTCTCTGATCCCTGTGCTTGACACAAGCTTCTGGTCTCTCTCAATGCTGAAAGGGACTCGAGGCGGACGCTCCACCATCGCTCTCTGCTCTAAAGCCACCGCAGTTGTCACGCTCCCTGTTCTCCAGAGTTCATTGGCCGTGACAATGAAGAAGCCTGGAATGGTTTTAATCAGTAACATGTACGCGGCTACTCAGGCCCTGTGTGCCTGCCACTGTTGGACGGCTCGGCTATATCTTGATCACGTCTGGGATTTAAAGCCAAGGACTTAGAAGAAAATAAAAGGATTTAAGAGAAGTATACAATTCTTGTTATGTGACAGTGTGACTCTGGTTCACTGAGACACATTTTATTTGGAGGCTGGGAAATGTACTGGCTTTGTTCCACTCATGCAGCAACCTCTAATAGGGCTCTGTGAGTATAAACACATGCTAATCGATCCAAGAATAGATTGCAGACTAAATCAAGCAACTACCCTCAGGCCCCAGACCCTCAGGGTTCCCAAAGGCTCGCCATGTAGCACTTAGCTTGTGATGATGTGATTAATTGCAAATCACTGTATTACCATTGTGGTACTGTACCACTGCAGGATACTACAAAGTCAGCTGATAGTGGCTTTAAGGAAACACTTGAGTACCAAATATTGAGACCCCATCTGGTAAAGGTGCTTGATTCAAAGTCTAGTTTTAAAAAGAGTAGCTTGACAATTTTTAGCAAGACGGAGAGTTACATGAGATTAACATTCAATTTGATTGATTTAATGTGATGAGGTCAGCCTAGCTTTGCATTAAAACTGGAATCAAGGGAGCTCTACATCCAGAATGAAAGAATGAAGATGAAAATCACCCATACCTTTAGCTTATTAGTAGGGATGTTCCTAGAAACTCTGTTGATTAAACTGAAATTTCAGTTTTGCTCAGTTGATTCCTCTAAAACATTGTTTGCGCTTCAGTCTGGATTTGCGCTTGTGTCTCAGCACCATGTATTCCAGCTTCATGTGTTCCTTTAACTCTCAGAAGTCTTTGCCTTCAACACGGCTGAATGGAAGCATATCTGACATTGTTATTGCTGTGATGAACTGCATTATCTTTTCTGATCGCAGCATCTGTGGATAAACAATGTCATGTTAGTTTCCCAAGTGTAGCTAACATTCACAGAGCTAGTACCAACAGCATTTTTTCTTGCAAGTTAACGGCCAAATTCCTGTGCTAAGTGTGGTTATGCGTTACTCTGGTTGAACAGTTATGTGCCATATGACACAGCCAGCACAATATTTTATTTTAGTCTAGTCTGTCAAAACCATGCAGCTTCATGCGATGTCATCTGGCATACCTTCCAACTTTCTGATTAATAACATCTGTGAGGAGAGATCTCTACCATCTGTTGGTGTTGCAGGCACAGATAGTGGTGAGTGGCTGTGTAGTATCTTAGAAGCAAAGGTTAACCAGCCTCGTTTATGAATAAGATAATAATGAGTAGCTTCAACAACTAGTTTTTCTGGCACCCACGAGTGAGCATGGCAACATTTAATCTATAGATTTTAAATAATAATGGACAAACGCACCAGGACATTACCCATAGGCTTTCCAAACAACTCAATGTGGTGGCTCTGGCTGTCACCATCACTGTTGTCTTAGCAGTGCGTGACTCCTTCTTTCAACTCAAAACTAATCCAAAAATGGGCAAAGAGGTTGACTGTGGGTGGAGCTGAGGTGGAAAAGCCATGCAAACATCTCTTTACAATATCTTGTGATCTTGTGATGGCACTCATTCAAAGCAGCCACACCCTTAATAACCGCGTAACGTTAATCCTTAAAACAATTTTAATGGGTGAGTTGTATAAAACTTGACTCCCTTTGCAGCTGTGATGAACAACTATTTCAGCTAAAGAGATCAAGCCCGTTTTTTGTGCTAGGCGATAAACATGTTAATATCCACTTCAAAGTTGTTAATTTTAAAATGTGGTTTAATGGGCATTGGCTCACTTTTGGCGTAGGCCCCAAGTGGTCATTCAAGGAAGTGCAGTTTGTGGCACTTCAGCGCTGGTTTCATTTCTTTCCCCCCAGAGGCCACTGCTTGTTGTTTAGTTAAACAATCACGTAGATCTGTACTTATTAGCACAGTGAATTTAATTTGCTTCAAATGTACACAAAACTGGGAGTTACATGCTGGACCGGTTTCTCGACCAGTTGCAGTGATATCCTGAGGACCAAGTTACTGCACTTAACCCTGAAGCATTCTGCTGTTTTTAAAGATTTCTGCCAGCATAAACATTGGAAAGGACAAAAAGATCAAAATTGGCTTCTATGGATAAGTGACGCTGGAAGAATTTTGGAATACAATATGTCTATAACTGGTCTTTATGCTAAGCTAACCTAGCCATCAGCTGACTTCACCTATGTTTAGCTTAAAGATATGAGAGTTGTCAATCTTGTTATCTAAGTCAACAATGGGTAATTTCCAAAGCTTTTCAAAACCGCATTACTTCCCTGTTGTGCCTATAAAATGAGGATATGTTGCATATTACTAAAAAATGTATATTTACAGATTGCACAAAAAAATTGAGCAAACAGGGCAGACCTCTACGTAGGTAAACGTGGCCCTGACCAGATTAATAACTGCGTTCATAGAGGTTGCACTATGAGACATAATTATTGTTATGGCTCACTTCAGACCACAGTGACCTTGCAGCGGCACTGAATCCATTACGACTTAATGACTTGTTTGCGCCGTGTGTGTTTGACAGTCTCCTCCTGAAGCAAGGTTGCGCTGCATCCTCACGCTCTGCTCTGAGTGTTGTTATCGCTTGCCTCAACTTTAAGAACAAACAAAACCGAGCAACTTTTCTGTGATGTAACAGCGGGCCGAAAAAATGTCCAGCGCTGTCGAGTGTGTGTACACAGAGCTGCCACGAGGAGCCGATAAACGCTTGAAATATTAATTATTTGATCGTTATCTGCAGGCTGGAGCAAAACAGAACCGAGGCTGAAAGCGGGAAAGCACGAGAAGTATGTCTCGTACTTCAGGGAAATACCCAAAGCAACAGCGCAGATGATAAGTCACGCAAATGATTTACAGGACTATCTCGATATTACATCAGAATCAAAGGAATATTTCAATTAATGTTCGCATTTGAACATGCCTTTTTCATATCTAAACTAAACTTTCACCTGCTTGAACATGTCCAAGTTATCTTTTGTCTATATAAACATGTCAGCAGCTTTTTCATGACCCCTCTCCTAAATATAAACTACCCAGATGAATAAACACATGTGATTACAATCACTGCCACTACTCATGAATTATCATTAATGGTTTTTAACTTATGAAAGCCTCTTTTTTTTTTTTTTACTTGCTCATTTAAAAAGCGGCCTCTGCTTTATTAACAGCTTGATGATACGATGATCAAAAGTGGATTAATAGTGGAAAAGTTGTATTGTAAATGTGACCATGTGAGGTTATTAGGAGTCTTTGGCCAGTGTTTAGACTGTGATGCTCAGTGTGTGTTTGGGAGAATGTAAATGGATGATAAATCTTTGGAGTGCTGGGATGACAACCCCACCCCCTCTGTTTTCCTACACAGAGCTAATCTCTCCCTCCATCTTCACTGAGGGCCTCCCATAAAAACACAAGCTGCTAATATCAATCTTTATTACGTTTAATTATAACATATTTACAAGTAAATAAAATACAGATAAACCACTTAGCAGCGAGGGAGACTGTGTGTGTTTCTGTGTGTGTGTGTGTTTAGCGGGGGCAGATTGACAATGTGATGGATAAAAAGCATCTTTCATTTTGCATCCTGCCACCCTGAGGATATAGAGAGCTGCTGAAAGGGAATTAAAGGGTTGAGCCCCGTGTCACTGCCCTGTTAACGGCCTCAATGACCAATCTCGTGTCCCACCGCAGGATCCTGCCTACAATTTAAAAGCGCCTTCAGCTACTTAGAAAAAAAAAGGCGCTTCATAAGTTAGAAAGTAAAGCGGCGCTGCTGGAAAAACAACTACCATCTGACACTGAGATCTGACAGCAGTTTACATCCGAGTAGGAAAAGTACCAACAGATCTGAGGTGTATATTTAGATCGCCCTTGTTCCTGCTACGGTGTATCTCAGCATGCTTTATATTTACTGTGGCGCTAATGAGTCAGACTCAGGAAATGTGGTGTCATGACTACCCATGTCAAGGACTTCTCTGTTAGCTTAGCCATTCATCTCCATCAGCTCCTTTCAGCTAAGCTCACCGGCTGCATCTGTGTGCTGCTGCATGCTTCTATATTAAGCCCAAAACACAAGCACGTGAACGCGAGCAGTCACAGAAAGAGAATTCTTGAGGCCCTGCGCTGTTCCCGCTGTGGCGCTCGCTGATGTGATGCTTCAACTTCTAAAAGACAAAATAACAAGTATCTCCGCTTAAGGATGGAAAGTTAAACTCATAAGCCCTTGTTCACTTCAATACATGCAGGGCTTTGTTGCCACACTCTTGCTTAGTCTGGTAAAACTAGCAGCTATGTATTGTAATAAATGAGAACGTTTGTCTTGTTTTGGTTTCAGTCATGACTTACAATTGACTTATATGTTGCATTACAATGTAAGAACACAAAATCTGTAATTTTGCAGAATTTCCTTTTTATTTATGCACTTATTTGTTCTTTTGAAACACATGAAAATATCAATCACGTAACAAAAGCTTTCATGTTCAAAGTAAAACAATGTTAAATTTGAATCACTATGAAATATCCTTCTTTTGAATTAAAACATATTTAACTATATTTACACTGTTTATATGAAATTAAAAGACTTCTTGAGCACAGAAATATTTCCTTTCGATCTCATAGATGAAAATTAAGTTTAGTACTGTATATATATATATATATTGTGTATAGATAGACAGATAGATAGATGTAACTTCATAGTGTGTTTAGTACAATATTGTAGCAAAGCTTTTGTTTTTGCTTCAACATTTTCAGCAATATCATGAGGTGTATATAATTTTGGACATGGTATTATTACAGCATTTTTAGTGTTGATATTAAAAAATCTTGAAATGCTNTCAACATTTTCAGCAATATCATGAGGTGTATATAATTTTGGACATGGTATTATTACAGCATTTATAGTGTTGATATTAAAAAATCTTGAAATGCTAGAAATTATGAATGACATCCCTAAAACAATATCTGGGGTTGCAAGGTGTATCGGTGCTTAGGACAGTCACCAGACAGCAAGAAGGTCCCTAGTTCGCATCCAAATTAGGACGCCTGGGATCTTTCTGCATTGAGTTTGTATGTTCTCCCCGTGCAGCGTGGGTTCTCTCCGGGTTCTCCGGCTTCCTCCCACAGTCCAAAAACATGCTGAGGTTAATTGGTGATTCTAAACTGTCCGTAGGTGTGAATGTGAGTGTGCTTGGTTGTCTCTAAGTGTAGCCCTGTGACAGACTGGTGACCTGTCCAGGGTGTCCCCTGCCTTCACCCTGAGCTCCAGCCCCCCGTGACCCTAGTGAAGATTAAGCGGCGTAAAGATAAAGAATGGATGGAGAACAATATCTTACAATCTTTTTTCACATTTCCAGCCATGTGAAACCTACTAGTCAAATAAAAATTCAACATGTCTTTATATGAAAATGCATAATTTAAGGCCTTAACTGCAGCAACAAAACAGAACAATACTAGCCTGGACTTAGGCAGCTGAACTTCAACAGGGCTGCTACACTGCAACTATTCAAAGCTGAACCAGGCTAACACATGGTCTGCTAATGGTTGGATAATGGATGCATTTGTGGTTTCACCAGGACTGAACATTGTGTTGAATTTTTGTGATTTTTTTGTATCTCCACAAAAAAAAATTTCTAAGAATGATTCAAATAAACCCAGTTTGGTAAATTTTAGGTTAGAACTAAGACTGAGATCTCGAAGGGTCTGGCACAGTGAATTTAATTAGCAAAATAGGTGATGCTAGGAGCTTGGTCCAACATAAATGTGTATAAACAAATATCCAAACCAGCACGATGCACAACACAAATGGGCCTTTTTGTTTGAGATATTTTTATTTTTTAAGGCAGAAAAATGCAGGTATTTCTGATAACATTAACAATAGTTTTGTTCTATTCAGGTGCTCCATAAGAATCAGCGTGACAGTGATCCAGTAGGAGCCGGTATTAACCCACCATTCACTTCATCCATGTTGAGTGACGGTGGCAGATCCTTGCTTGCCAAATCCTGCAGAAAAAGAAAAACACCAGCACCTCCACCAACAGTTCATTATAGATCATGTCACATTGATGTGCTTCTGTCCTTGGAATCAGATATCAGGCATCGATTTCTTTTTTTGCACAGCCTGGGCCCCGGGGTCGCCTCCCACCTACACAGGGTTCTGATGCTGTTATTTGGCGACGGAGCGATGCGGCGCCTGGAGCTGTGTGGTGTTGACCCAGGCAACCTGCTGGACAGGATGTTCCTGAGCGTCCGTGGGCGCCGGGGGGCTCCGTCTCTCTGTCTCTGTGGCCCTCAGCCTGTTTGTTTTTCCGGCTGAGAGCTACCATGCATCCCGTCCACCCCGCTCTGCCTCGGCCATCACTCTGCCTTAGAAAGAATGTAAACACATGGAGGATACGTCCACATGTTCTGTATATACATGTACATGCAAACAAATTTACACTGCATGCGCAACACGAGTGCAAAAATTACATATGATACAAATGCTCGTGAATATCCTCCTTCACCTGCATGAACATATAGAAGCAGACGCGACCTGGTGCCACATATGTTCTCTCACCCTATGAACCTCTTACTGAGCACCTAAACCAGGTTACTGTGTCCTATACACACATGTGTCATCCGTCTTTTTTTGCCTCTTGGCTATAAAATAATAAGACCTCCTAATGTCTTAACAGCATCTTCACACCAGGCCGCCTCCTTACCAAGAAATGTTTGTACTCTTCACCTGAAAAATGGCCAAAGCTCCAGCTCCCAAACACAGCAGGGCAGGCCTGCAGGCATCACAGACCCAAACAGTTTACGCACCGGCACCACAACCTGTTTAACCTTCCGCATAGCACCTGTCCTATCTGCTAAACACTTTCGAACCCATTTCCAGGAGATCGTAAACATTTGCGGGGCTGTGTTTGCTTAATACGTGTAAGAATGCCAACCCCTCCCCCCCTGCGTTAACTAATTGTCGGGCCTGCGCTGAAGTGATGCTGCAGCCAACTTTCACTTGAAATTTACTCCCTGAATTTATGGCTATTTGTGTGGGACTGGGTGAAATTTGTCTAACGTGTTCATGACAGAAGGTCAGCGTGATTATTATAAAAACAGAATGTTACATAATTATAATTTCACTTTATGAACTTTTTCGTCATTTTTTTTTTTAAAGGTCAGAATAACCATTAATGGTAAAATCTGATCCACTATTAAAAAATGTCAGTCCTTGGTGCCGACGGTGAAGAAACATGCAGGTAGAAGAGTCACTGATACCAATTACTCGACCACGAGTAAACCCCGACAGACCAGAGTACAACACAGCCAGAAGATAAGTGGCATTTCTCAGGAGCTGGGAAACTAGCTGGACAACTTTCTTTATTTATGAGCTCATATGTCCTTGTACATGTGAGCTCATAAATAATCATACACACACTTGTAACCCTCCTCTGAGGACTGTCTATACACTTTCTAGGAAACTGTAGTTAATCAAGGTAGATGAGTTAACGATGACAGCAATTCCTGGAATGCAAACTGAAAACTTATAAGTGGACTGTCTTTTACCATATTCAGCGCTATAGCACACGGACATATCATGATACAAATTTGAAGCTGCAAGAGTTGAAATGACTCAGATTTTCCAGTTGTTTCACTATGTATAGTTTTCCACATAAAGTCAGACAGCTGTTCGTACATTTCAAACTCTGCTTGGATGTAATATCATTATGCACTATCCATCCATCCATCCATTATCTATACACCGCTTTATCCTCACTAGGGTCGCGGGGGGGCTGGAGTCTATCCCAGCTGACTTAGGGTGAAGGCAGGGGACACCCTGGACAGGTCACCAGTCTATCACAGGGCTACACTTAGAGACAGACAACCAAGCACACTCACATTCACACCTACGGACAATTTAGAATCACCAATTATCTCTGTCACACAAACAAAATCACAGTGTTTTTTTAAGTACATGTTGTAACTGACATCTCTCAACAACATTGAAATGTATGTATGTTTCCTTTAATCATACTTTGTACTGTATCTACCTACACAACTATGATGGTGCTGGTGCTATGATTCATTAATCTTCAGTATATTAACTTTGAATTAACATTACCCACGCAAAGCTGTCCAATACAGTAAAATAACTGATTTCTTTTTTTTCTTTTACAGGTCCAACTCCCTTCCTGTAGATGCTTTTAGAATCACCACTGCTTCTCTGCTGTCTGAGGAGTGTTGTGCTCAATAAGCATTGGAAAAGAAAATCACATTAGCTGGCAGCTAAAGTTACTTCTTCATCAGAGGAGGACGACAGGGAGACAGACCACAAAATATGATGTCTGAGGCTGCTTTCTTAGCACACGGTTAATAAACATTTTTCAGTTTGTGTTTTGTTTCTGTTTGCGTCTGATTGCAGTAACCACAACAGAGTGAGGTCACACTGCGTCACCGTCCTTTCAGACAGGACGTGGCGTTCGCTGCACTGAGCAAAATAAGCAGAGTTTTCAAAACTTCCAGCGGAATGACTTCACTTCATTTTCTTTCATTGAGAAACACCCAGTTTGATGCAACCGCCTTAACAACACGGCTGCTTTGTTTCTACTGGCCAGGGAAGAATATGTCATATGCTGCAAGCTCACCGACTGGCTCACTGTGCACTGGTACGCAGCACAAGCAATGGGTTTAAGAGCATGGGGGTGGCATTGTCATGTCCTGTGTTAAAGGGCCGTCAGTATTGTGTTTACAAGTTGTTCTGCTGCCCTCCAGCAGTCCCAAAAAAACCCCAAAAACACATCTAACAATGCAACCTTACTCACTAGAAAATAAACAACAGCTAGTTATTAATGTTATCATTTTGTTATAACACAAATGTATATAATATTTTTAACTTTCAACTCATTGTTTTAGAGAAACACAATATTTTTGACCTAAAAAAAATCACTCTAACTAATTAGGAGCTAAGTTTTCTTCACTTATTTGCGTATGATTTGACTCATCATGTGATTGCACCACCCACACAACCTGAAATACAATGAGAGATCAATCACGGTAGCAAAAGATTTGTCTTCTGGATAAATATTAACTGAAAAATCAATGGGTTCTATGAAGGACATAAAAGGAAAGCTGATTTCAGTCCTGAGCTTTCGTTTCCTTCTGTTGCCTGGCTTGTGTGTTTATCCCTAGTGACAGTCGTGTGTATACATCTTAAACCCAGATACCATGGGAAACCACTTGAAAATTAAATACTGTTTGCTATAAAACAAATGATGTGTGCTTGTATTTCTATCTTGTGCTTCTCTCGTACTCCAAAATCTGAATGTTATAAAACTCAGATGCACAACTGTGGACATTTATAGTGTTTAAGGTAAATCCAAGCCTTACTATGTAAGAGTGGATTTATGTGGCGGAGCGCTATGACAATGTACAGTAAAAACTAAATATAACTCAGATATGTGCTGCTATAAATATTCACAGTATGTTTTAAATGTGATGACATAGGTTATTACAGGTTATCGCTGTTTTAATGTGTGAAAACATGCAGACATTTTCCACAAGATGTGTGACTGGTACCGTGTCTAGAAGCTTTAACTGCAGTAGCAGCAGGGTGGTAGGGTTAAAAAGTAATTTACCTACATTCTTCTGTAATGACATAACACCTTGTCCGAGGCATTGTGCCAAACCTGCTGCTCTCTTTACTACGATGTCACTGATTCGTCTGCTTTCATAGACAGTAGATTAATGTCTGGCCCAACATACACCAGACATCATTGTTGAGAAAAACTGAGCTATCTGTTGAAAACAAGTTTCAACAAATGTCCTGTAAAACACTGATACAGTATTTTCAATATATATGTAGAAAAGCCTGTAATTATTTTAAAAAGACATTTTTTTATTTGTTGATGGTTTTTCATTGGCCCCAGAACATGGCACTGACACCTCAAAGATACTACCTGCTTCAACATGTTCATGTGAAGTCTTGGATTTTTCTTTCGAGCCCCCAGTCTACTTTGATGTGTTTAAACAATCAGTGTGCTTCACATAAACTACTACAAATGCTGTGTGATGACTCGCTAAAATACCAACTCATGGAAAGCACTGTTTGTGTCACCAATTATGAAGACCAAAAGTAAAAACCGTGGACTGGATATTGAAATTTTTACATCACCCAGTTTTTAGGCTACCCTTTTAGAACCTTGAGTTTGGAATTTTGTCTCTAAACCTCCTGGTTTGATGAAACCGGTTGTGAACGAGAACTTGAAGTAGATGGTAACACCAACTTACCAAACAATAAGCTAGTCATGCCATAAAGCTGCTTTATCATGGGTTTACTCGAAATGGAATGATAATTTACAAAATGAGACCATAGCATTATTAGAAAAATGTATATATAGGTAGCAAATCAAATGAGAAGTCAGGTTGTTTTCTTATAGTCTTGTGTACAATTTGACTTGTTTTTACAACCGGAGGAGTCGCCCCCTGCTGGCTGTTGTATGCAGCTTTAAAGCACTTCAACACTGGCTTCACTTTGTATAGCTAGAAGCTACGTCCAGTCTGGGGCAGCAGAATAAACAGTAAATACAGCATCGTTTGTAATGTCGGTATGGCCAACGTGTTACCTACGTAGTTCACTACACTGTACAGTGGAAGGTACAAGAAAAGTCCAATTTTCACTTTCTTTTTAGCTCTGATTTGCTTTCCGTCAGCTCCTCAGAAAAACATCTGCTTGCAGCTAAATGGGTTTCACCAGTAGGTTGCTAACATTGTCAGCCATCTGGCAGCTAACATTAAGAATGGAAGTATTAAAAAGTGCAGCCTTAAATCTGACAGGTCCAATGCCGAAACTTTGATTCTTCCACAACTGAATGTGAGCTTTTTGGTTACATCTAATGAAGCGCTGATGAATATAACCTTACGTAACAGCATGAACCACGAGAGGTTTCAACCCTCTAAATCATTAAGTAGCTTTGAAGTGGGTTTGAACTCTTACATTACCTCCTCCTGCTGAGTCCTGTTTGGGTGAGAATCCCACCTTGCCAGCACCCTGAGGCCATGAGTCTGCTTCAAACTGCTTTACTGCCATTTAAATCTCTTCGGATTACAATAAAAATGTTTGATGTATGTATTTTCCCTCGGCTCTAAACCTCATCTTTGCTGCCTGTTAGTTAGACTCACAGTAGACGTATGGCCCTGTCACAGCTGTATATTGTCATGCTTATAGAGCTGGAAAAAATGTCATTTCACTAGTAGTTTCCTTCATCACAGTCATAAATAATGGTGTGGCTGCTGCATTGTGATGCCCCGAAATGTAGTTATACTTCATATATTTTTTTCTGCAATGGATTCTGTCACATCCATACCACTGGGACATTTGAAAGCTTTATTATCATGTAATAAAAACACAATCACAGCCCCACATGATGCATCACTGGGGTTTGTCTTTATTTTTACCTGCTTCTCTGTATTGTATGTTGTCTTTGTTCCCAATAGTGTCACCTTTCTCCTTCCGTTGTCAATCATAAGAAATTGTGGAGTTTAAGACGGGATGGATAATATAGTGAATAGTAGATTAACGATTAGATTTTTTTTCCACAGCAAAGCCATGATTTGATGTGTTAATCTTTACACAAAGCACTACAGTAAATGCCCTGTGAATTAAAGCCGCATTAAT
>NW_007579620.1:0-23870 GCF_000690725.1 Stegastes partitus | reverse complement strand
GAGACAGACAACCAAGCACACTCACATTCACACCTACGGACAATTTAGAATCACCAATTAACCTCAACATGTTTTTAGATTGTGTGGGAGGAAGCCGGAGAACCCGGAGAGAACCCACACTGCACGGGGAGAACATGCAAACTCCACCCAGAAAGATCACCAGGACGCGAACCGGCAACCTTCTTGCTGGCAACAGTGCTAACCACCGAGCCCCCTTGCAGCCCCCTGTTAATGGGTCGCCCGCTCAACTGGGTGAGCTATACGGGCGCCCCCCTCATCATAACTAATTCAATTCAATTCAATTCAATTCAAATAACTTTATTCATCCCTTAGGGGCAATTCAAAGCTCAGAGTATTTATAGTCATAATAACAATAATAATAATAATAATAATCCATCCATCCATCCATTATCTATACACCACTTAATCCTCACTAGGGTCGCGGGGGGCTGGAGCTTATCCCAGCTGACTCAGGGCGAAGGCAGGGGACACCCAGCCAGTATTATGATTATTTATTTTTATTTTAAAATGTTCATTTTCTATTATTTATTATATTTATAATTAAATAGTTATAAATATAATTAAACATCATAACTAATGATTTCAGTTTCTGACTGTATTTTGTTCAGCTATCTAGCGACTATGTTTTCCAGCTATTTTCAAAATAAAATTCAAATAAAATGATACAAAATAAATGTCTATAAGTAAAAAATGAAAGCATAAACAAATAAATAACTGTACCAGTCAAGCCCAGTGTCGACTGAATTTTTTTTGAATGTCTAAATAAATTTTTTGTCAAATTTTTGTCCTCTAGAGCTTGATTGGTTGCAACAACTACAACAACAAGAAAAAGTTGACCCTTCCATCTTGTGCAAACTTGTCTATATACAGTGAGACAGCTTTCATGCTGAGCAGAAGGGTTGTGCAGTCAACTCTGTCTCTTTAATCGCTTTTTTTTCCTCGTGTTTGGCTTCATTGCTGTTAGTTTACACTAGATCCCCCATTAGTGTCAGTCACGCAGGGTGATGCCCAGATACTGTATGAGACGGCTAAACACAGGGGAGGGGCTGTCCTCCCTCCTCTGTTTAAAGTACAGGTGCTATTTGCTGGTGTGTGCATCTATTATGATTTTTAATGTGATCACAATGACTGTTTGTGCATTAGAGTGTGCTCATTTGCTCCTGTGTGATCAGTTTTCCTGGACAACAAAGTTAGTCCGGTTACGTAGTCGGCTCTCCCGGGGCCTTATCTTGATTGGTTAGGGGAGGACGGGGTGGGAGCGGCGATCTGTCGATGAGGATCCACAGGCGTTCTCAGTTGCGCCGTGTCTGGAGAGAGTACAGACAGATCCACCTCCTTCACAGCCTGAGAGGTTCTCATGGACAGATGAGGACTCTGCACATGAAGTCTGCCATTAAGAGGTCAAACAGTGATCCACTGAAACAACCATAAAGTACTTTGGATTCTTAAAAACCTGTTCGATTTTAAGGGAAGCTTATAAAAGGGTCACAGTTCTTGCAAACCGTCCTCCAAATTCTTTAAGGAGCTACCTGAGAGGAGGTCAAGTTCAAATCAACCACACCTGACATGGTGAGGAAGAAGCGGCCGCACTGAGTGGAAGCATTGAGGTAAAGTGAGGATGAGTGAGAGGCCCGGAGCGTCCGAGGGAGAAGCATGAGGAAGCAGACCAGCCGAGAGACCAGAAACCAACTGCTTTCAATGTGAACACACAGCACCATGCCAACCCTGCTGCCAGCCTGGCACAAGAGGACCAAACTCCTGCTCTCACTTGTCTTCATCACCATCAACCACCAGGTAAATCACACACACACACACACGAGGCTTTAACTCACATTCAGACTCATTTAATATTAGGCATCAAAGCCGCTGCTCTTACACTGAGTTACCAAAACCTTTCCCATTTAATTTTTAATTAAACAAAACCTAACTTCACAAAAGAATCCCCCTCAGGCTTCTCTGTATGAGGCAACATCATATGCCATATTTCTCATGAAACACTTTATACTGCAGAATAAATAAATAATACAGCAACGGAGCAGCAGATTCTTTTTTATGTGAAATTAGTCTTTTTTTTCACACTGAGTTTGGGCCACAGGAGGTCCCACCGCTCATATGCATTTTCTGCAGGATGTAGTTGCCTGAAAATGGAAGTTTACCGACGTGCTCAGATAACAACTCGCTATCTGCTCTGGAAATCCTAAATGAGAGGAGTGTTTTTCCACAGGGGATGGAAAGAAAAGAAAGCACTGAAAACAAAAGACAAATAAGATCAGAGCGTCTAATAGTTTGAGTGCAAGTTCACATTCATCTCCAACATGGTAATTCAGGGAATTGTTTGTTGGAGCTGAGACTCTGTGGCTGGGTTTGAATCAGGTTGAGCCCCACGGGACACAACAAACCAGATAGGGAGACAGCAGCTCTTGGCTCTCCTTCACCGGTGATATCGCTCTGGATGGGTTCTTGACAACAGGATCCTCAGTGAATTGAAACGCTCTCTATCAGCCGGCTCACATGAGGAATTTTTTTTTGTGGCGCAGGTGGCAGATGAGCAGCGGGCGGAGGCTGCAGACTTCAGCTGCAGCTCTTACTGGGGTGTGAAGATTGTGTGTTCAGCTGAGATAGGAGAGCCACTGTCCTCGACCCTGACTCTGAGCTACAGAGGGCAGGGTGGCAACAGAGGTCTGCTGCTCCCCTCTGATATAAAGAAAACGCTAATATGTCTCACTAATGTCAGCAACCAACCTTAATTTATGGCTGAGCCCGGGACACACCCATCCACAGCGGTTATATCATTTAGTGAAAAATAAATACAGAGGTGTGTTTACATTGCTGCAGGCATGACACTAATGCATTGAGCCGAGTTGATAAATTGCCTGTATCAACTACAGATTACACTAAGGTAAAAAGGTTCCCCCAGTAACTGAAGATGCCCCTGATTAAACACTCCCACCAAGTGGGTAAATATGAACACTGCAGCATCCACTACACGCTGCAGGGACTATAGTGAGCAAATCCACTTACTGCATCTCATTATAAATCCACTTACTAGATTGTCACCTGATTATCATCTTGTTTTCAAAGTAACATTTTTTAAAAATGAAAACATGCATGTTTCATCAGCATCTACAGAACAGCGATACAATAGACACGGTTACCCAGAAAGTTGGAATAATTTTTGTTTTCAGACACATTCCTCTTTTTATTTCTATTTCTACACATCAGTAATCACTTCTGACCAGGTGCAATGATCACATACTGAGTCTCAGTTATCAGGTGAAACTAGTCCTGACTTCAGGATGTGACTGAAGAGCGGGACGTCCTGCCCATTGACACCATCAACAAGCTGGAGGACAGTATGCCACCATGTCTTAAAGCATTGATCCATGTCGGGGGTGGCCATGCTCAATATTAGTGACTGAGTGACATTTAAAGAGCAATATTGGACATTCTAATGCATGAAATCCTCTCAAATACGTGTTTCCAAGGTTGAAAAACTGAAACTAAACTCCTAATCCTATTGTTCAATAACCCCAATTTAGTTTAAGTCTGAATACACAGTTTGCAAAAGTTATCTGTGGTTTAAGTTTTACTGTAATATGTACTGTATGTATAGTTGTGAAATCCATAAAGTTTTGAGAAGATATACACTTCATCTATCAAGATAAAGAGATAAAAAATATATATTTATTCCAACTTTGTGGACAAAAGTGTATTTACTAGTACATGTTTTCTCTGAGGCGCTGCCAAGATTTACCATGACAGGATTAGGCAGCAAGTGGAACTCTAAATGTGTTTTGTTTTTTTAGATTCAATTAATTTTGTTCAGTGAGAAACTCAGTTCACTGCTAATTTGGTTGACTCAAAATCTTAAAGCTGCACTTTTCAATATTATTACAAAATTAATGACGAAACTGAGCATGTGTAATGTGAAAGGGATCACTTGTAGTATAATGGTATTTTAGCATCTTTCAGGTCATTGCTTGGGTTTGATGGATCGGAGTTTCATTGTTTTTCAGTCTCATCGAGCTCTTTTCCAGCAATAGGCAGGTCATCTCAGGAAAAAATGCTCATGTAATTACATATCCAGACAATAGCAGCGCTAGCTAGCATGTCTACACAGTGGCGCAAAAGAGCCTCACAAGCTGATGGAAACCAAATATGAGCAAAAGGAGAGTGAATGTTGGATTCACCAATGAATGAATGCTAATTGTAGCAGGATGTTTAATTAGACAATATGTGCTCACTCATTTCCTGTCATAATCTTATAAAACAAATATGTATAATGTGAGATTTTTTTTTTAATCCTGTATTTTTCTTCTGCTTATCTATAAATACATGATTAGAAAATAAAAAAAGGAAAAAAAGCCTGTTATTTTATGGTGTGCCCTGTTGCTAACGATACCTTTTCTCTCTCGTCTCTTTGAATCCACCTAGAAGGTGGCAGGCTCACTGCTGGAAAGTCTGATAGCTAAACGGACTGAATACTGGGAGACCTGCAACAGATCTCTGACAACAGATGCACTCTCAAAAACTGGTGAGCCTCCTGCCAGATGTTAATTATCTTGATTTTTATTACCACTATGAAATGCTCAGACATTATCTTTTATTGCAGGAAACTACTGCAAAGGAACATTCGACACGTTCCTCTGCTGGCCCTATTCGTCTCCTGGGAACGTGTCCGTCCCCTGTCCTCCTTACTTACCTTGGATCAGCGAGGGTAATGCCATTTTTTATCACTTTACAGCTAATATATGAGGTCACCAATTAACAATAACCGTATTACATGACCAACCTTTGTGCTCCTCAGGCTTTCTTTGACACGTCATTCGCTTAAACTGAATGAGTCTGCAAGTGTATCACAAGACAGTCATAAGATCAAGTGTTCAACAGTGTAGTCAAAGGTCCAAACACTTAATTGCACAGTCACGCTGTAAAAGTGAAGCAGTCGTCTGCTTTTGGGAAAGAACTTTAGTGAATCTGTTTCTTCAAAGTAGTTTTCAGCTAGTGGTGTGGTTCTCTGGGTTACAATGTCGTTAGATTAGTGGTCCTTTGGTCCTGATTTACTGAATCATAGATGGATTTCCATGCAGTTTTAATTCATTTCATTCATAGTTTCCACAGATTAATCCTGTTGACTTTATCTGTTTTGAGTGAAGCTACTGAATGATCTAATTTGGTAAACATTCATGCCCACGTTTTGCTAATTGCACTTGTTTTAGTGATCACAGTTTTCATCTCGCACCATTATCAGATCAAAAACGTAACTGTTCAATACTTATCTGTTTGGCCAAATGCCTGCTATCAACATTCCCACCAGCCTCAGCTGTATGTTAAGTTTACTTCTAGTGGTCAAATGTATAATACTAACTAAACTAAAATGATGAAGTAAGTGGACATTATATCTGTTAAAGATCAGAGAAGGGTCCAGTCGAAGAATTCACATCTGGATGTGGGGAACATCACTTCCATTACCTGTCTCCTTACTCCACTTTATTTTACCAGATGTTACATTTCTGTGCTTGAGTGTACAGTGCAAACTTAGAGTATTTGTCAGATAAAACCACAGATTGTAGATAAAAGACAGTCACAGACTATGAGTCTAAGAACTGAAGTCAATGCAGAATCTCCTTAAACTTGCATTCTTTTTAACAACCAGCAGGAGGCGACTCCTCTGGTTGCAAAACGAAGTTAGTTTGTATAGAATTCTATAGTAAAATGAGCCCATGTTACCTAATTTGTTTCCTCTGCAAACATTTTTCTAAGGAGTTTTTTTTGACTCAGTATCTAGTTTTAATACTTTTTGAATGTAGCGTGATGTTCATTTTGTAATTTAAGTTCTAATTTTGAGTAAAACAGGCAGTGTATGTTTTAGGTACAGGGCGGCCTTGTGATTGACAGGTCGCTGCAATATCTGTGTGTATAGTATTCTCAGGCTTTTCAAAAGACCAAATGCCAAACACAAGGCTTCACAATGGTAGTTCAGGAACCAGTTGATGATGTCACAGCAGATGTCCATCTGTTCTATTGTTCTTTTTAAAGGTAGCGAGGTGACAGTACAATTACTTCATTAATAAATATAAAAACACATAATCTTTAATACTATAGTAGCTGGGCAATGTCAGCATCACGTTGGCTCAAAGTCAATTTTTCCCAGATCTTGCTCATGCTAGGATGCTAGTGGTGTGGTAATGCTAAAGACAAGAGTGTAGAGTGTCTGTAGAAGATGGACGTAGCCCCCGGGTCTGAAAAGAGAAGCCAGTGAAGTGACTTGAACCTGCATTCTTTCCAATAGTCAACAGAGGGAGACTCCTTTGGTTGAAAAAAAGTCTGGCTTTTTAGAAGTCTATGAGAAAATGTTTGTACTTCTCACTTGATTTATTACCTCAGTAAACACTTTCTGAATGAGGTCATGGTCTCAGTCTCCAGTTTTAAGACTTTTCAAATACAGTATGATTTTCATTTTGTAATTTTATGGTCCCATTTAGAGGAAAATCACCAGTAAAGCAGGGTAGATTTTAGGACGAGACTACCTGATTGATAGGCCAGTATAGTATGCGATTTCCTCAGTAAGGTCCATCCCTTGCCCATCATGTCCAGTTTCGAAAACCATGATGACAATGGCCAAAATGTCAAACTTTAAAACAGTATTTTTGAAAAGCAGTGGCTGACATCACAGTGGTTACGTCCAAATTCTCTACAATCTGTGGACTAAAAAGGAAGTTGTGAATATGTGAAAGCCTCATGGTTTTTGTAACTCTCTTAAATTTTTATTGAATTCATAGCATTTTTACACAGAAGATATTACCTGTGATTCAGAGGATATAAACTGCTCCATTATTCTGAGTCTTTGTCTTGTCATTGTGAGCCTCTTAGCAAACTGATGTAATCATTTCAATCCTTAACTTTGTAAGCACTCAGGGCATTACTGTGCCTACAAATGACACATTTTCAGACTAATCGAAATGACTGAATGCTCAGTGTCCAAAAATCCTGCTGTACTGATGGTTATGTCTAAATTATCTCACCTTGATGAGACCATCTTTCAGAAAATGATACCACTATAAGCCCAAATTATCACAGTTAAGTTTCAATTCATGACTTCCTCTGGGTAGAAAAGCATCCACTCTGGGACACGCCAGCACAATACCTTCCATCAGCCTCCCTCCTCTGACTGCTGCACTGACAGACAAAAGCATGCATATCAATGTGTCTTTCAAATACCTGCAGACAACACCAGGAGGGCACACAGAGAATGCTTGGAGAATGGGAGATGGCGACAGATGGAGAACTCCTCGGAGCCCTGGAGGGATGATTCTGAATGTCAGGAGGACCATTACTTTAAGGATAAGGTGAGGAGAATAAAGTTTTAGGTCCCCTTTAGTGTTAGAGCTGACAATCAGGCATTGATCTGGTGATTTGTGGTTTCTAATCCTTCCTTTATCTAACAGTAAAAGACTTTTGAAAACCATCAGAAATTGCTTTCCTGACAGTCCTGTATCAGAAACACTTTGTGTGTGTGTGTGTGTGTGTGTGTGTGTGTGTGTGTGTGTGTGTGTGTGTGTGTGTGTATCCAGGAGGAAGAAATGTTTCGCCAGACAGCCCTGAGGCTCATCTCTGTCATTGGCTACTCCTTGTCCCTGTTCTCCCTCACACTGGCCACTCTCCTGATGGGCATGCTGAGGTCAGTTGCCAGGAGGAGAGATCTTCCTAATGGCTATGAAGACAAAGCTTACTTTAAAAAAAAAAAAGACATTTCTGGTTTATAATAACTTTGATCTTAGCTTCATAACTTTGGTCATCATTTGCATCACTAGTTATGATAACACTGTACGTTTCAAAGTAATTGCTGAGATATGGTACCATGACTGCATAGTAGCATCACTAATGCTGCATCATCTGAAGTGTCTAATTAATATTGTGTCAGTTGAGCCTTCTAGAGGGACGTATGTTATCATATACAGTTTGAGTTTTATACTATTTGCCTTTTCTTATGTGGATTTTCTCAATTACAATTTGCACAAACTTCCGCTGGTAAACAAACTAATGTAATGACTAGTGCTTAAATTTTGGAGCCAAAGCCAATTTTTAGCATGTAAAAAAAAAAATCAGATTTCAATATACCAGCTGATATCCTTTATGCACCACTGTGTGCTCAGCTGGGATACACACTCTGCTACATGTGCTGCCAGAACTTAAACAATGGAGTCAGAGACACTCTGCTGGGTAAACTATGTAATGGCACCATTTTGTTTCTCATGCATTACGTTATAAAAGTAAAGTTTTCATATTGGCATGTTTGTTACAACATATACACGATATAGATATATGTGTAATGAACTAACATCAGCTGACTGATATATTCGTTGTGCTTTTGTGCAAGTCAGTGTATTAAGGCCAAATAACTCTACTGAATGGTTCTCCTTTCTCATAAAATATTGAAAAGGGCAAAAGATCTGTGTTGCATACATCCATTATCACTTGTCATGATGCAAATGCAGATATTATTCATTCAGATTCAATATGAATAAGGCATAGGACACATTTATGTGCTTTAACTGCACTGATATTATGCAGGGTTGGGATGTGGAGATGGCCCACTATAAAGAGATATTTACAAGACCATGCAGACAATCAATCATCATTAATGGCGTGATAAGCCACCAGCAAGCATTTCCATGTAGCTGCATGTGCCCTGTTCATTTTTCATTTCCTCCTATGTTATGACACGAGCCCTCAGTAATGCTTTTACAGTTGTACTAGAGGAACAGATCAATGCTTTCTTCAGACTGCTCCTGTATCTGCTTACCAGGAAGCTCCACTGTACCAGGAACTACATCCACATGAATCTGTTTGTGTCGTTCATCCTGAGAGCCGTGGCCGTCATTTCTAAAGAAATCATTCTGTACGTCATGTATTCCAACTTACCCAAGGACGACCCTGGGTGGAACTCCTACTCAAGCTCTGCGGTACACTTACCACTCCCTCATTGTTTCTATATCAACAGATTATTAACCATTTGTCCCTGTGTGGAGGTTGAGTTGTAATTAATACAATGTTTGTCAGAAAAGTTCCAGGACTGGTGTCACAGAACATATATTTCAAACCCAAACTACAAACTGCAAGTTTTCCCCTTCAGACGATCAACCAGCACGTCTACAAAGAGATCCTGTGGCGTTTGCTTCGTTCAGTGCGCCAGAAGAGGCGAGAGTTGTGGCAGAGCAAGTTGCTGCTGCTTCACCATGACAACGCGCCTGCTCACAATGCCCTGAGCATCCGACAGTTCCTGGCTGAGAAGAACATCGTCGTGCTGGAGCAACCTCCCCACTCACCAACCTGGCTCCGTGGGATTTTTTCCTCTTCCCCAAGCTCAAGGGGGTCATCAAGGTGACCCGTTTAGAAGACGTGGATGACATCAAGATGGCTGTGATGACGGAGCTGTGGAGGATCCCGGAAGAATCCTTCAGGAGTGCATGGCGGCGTGGCAGAGAAGGCTGGAAAAGTGTGTTAGACTCCAGGGGAATTACTTTGAAGGGGAAAACTTGTAGTTTGTAGTTTGGATTTGAAATATATCTTTTGCGACACCAGTCCTGAAACTTTTCTGACACACCTTGTAGGTAGAATATCTAGGCTAACCTATCTGAAACTCATTCTTCAACAGATAGCGCTGATGTGCAAATTCTCCAAAGTGTGCATGGAGTACTTTGTGGCCTGCAACTACTTCTGGCTCTTGGTGGAGGCCATCTTCCTTCACACGCTGCTCTTCACCGCTGTGCTGACCAAGAGGCGCCTGCTGAAGAAATACATGCTGCTAGGATGGGGTTAGTCGAGCATGAATGGTTTGTGTGTATGGGTAGAAGTGGCCTGGCTCCAGAGCTGTGCACTCAGCCCACATCCCAGATTAGTTTGAAGGAATCTCAGACAAAGCTGGATATACATGCCAGGGAGCACCCTGGGTAAAACCTTTCAGTTGGGACCCTATCATAGGATTTGGGGCCCTTTAAAAGAGCACCACAGTATTAAATTAGCAGATTTCTTAGATTAATGTGAAAAAAAAAAAGTAACTCCTGCCAAAAGTTACTGCAGCATCCATGTCAACCAAAAGTATTTGAATAGGATGGACACTCTTAGAGAACTCCAACCCTGTCTACTCAGGATTAGGAAATCTAAAAACAAAATAAGCCACTTTTCCAGAAAAGAAATTAACTCGATGGACACAATGTGGCGCTGAAGGGAACATTAATTAGAGACAAATATTCAGGTTTTCAGTTGGCATTCACATATTACAGGATGATATTCTAGAGAGTATGTTTCTGCTGTAGGTTTCTTTAAGTGACGCTAATGCATTTTACCAATCCAAATGTAGATGTTGTTGTAATATTTACCGTGTAAATGGAGCGGTTCAGTGTCATTGATTATGTTTTTGCTACTTTTCAGGAACTCCCATCTTGTTTGTGACGCCGTGGACAGTGGTCAAAATTTTATATGAAAACACAGAGTAAGTGTCTGTATACGAGCTTCACGGTAAATTAATTACACTGAACTAGTTCATATGTTTTCATTGCTTGACTTGTAAAACCTCTTTCCTTCCTAAGATGTTGGTCCATTGTGAACAGATGGTTCTGGTGGATAATAAGAGGCCCGATTACTTTATCGGTGCTGGTAAGTGAAGTTTCTGAACAAGTTTCTAAGAACAAGTCACACGAGCTACATTGTGTTCCTCTTGTGATTGAAGACACTGAGTAAATTTCACTCTGATGTTATGCTGTGTTTAATGGTTCCTGTCTCGTGCGTTCATGTGATATTGAAGCTGCTGTAGTCACAAGCACGACTGATAGGAATTGTTTTCACACCGACAGAAGCGTTTCAAGATCCTCTTTTTCTTGCAAATTTAGTCTTTAGTCTTGCAAAAGTTCCTTCAAATCTCCCTTGGATGTGCTTTGCAGGTCATTTTCTTCATATTCATCAAGATTCTGATGCTGCTGCTGTCTAAGCTGAAAGCAGACCAAGTTAAATTTACCGACTACAGATACAGGTATTTTCGATTGTTTCTGCTTCCGCATACAAATGTCGTTTGACCTTGAGCTGTTTCCTGAGTCTTGTCTCAAAAAAGAACAGTAGGTTCCTGGTTTAACATTTAAATGTTAATCACCAACACATTCAAATGTCACCCCATATGCTCTGTCCATAAATGTCACCATGGAGGGAAGCTCATGCATACATTTATAAAACTTTCCTTTCTGCCCCACTTTGTCCTTTGTTCTTTGAATGTTATCCCAATATAAATACTACAGCCTTTTCAATGTTGCTCATTAAGAACAGCAACCAGATAGTAATTATGCAGTGCTGCATGCTGTTGTTTACCCTCTTCAGCTTGGCCAGAGCAACGCTGGTGCTGATTCCTCTGCTGGGAATCCATGAAGTGGTCTTCACTGTGCTGATAGATGAATGTGTGGAGGGCAGCAGTCGCTATGCCAGAAACTTTATCAACCTCACCCTCAGCTCTTTCCAGGTAACACCAGATGTGTAAACATACACCTGATAAAAAATAATTTTTGAAACCACATCGTGACTCTAATTTACAATGTGTGATCATTTTCAGGGCTTCCTGGTTGCTGTGTTGTACTGTTTTGCGAATGGAGAGGTATGTTTTTTTTGTTTCCTGTCAGTGTACTTTAAGTGTAATACAGTATTTAAAATATCAGAAATACGTGTATAGTATGATTTGATTACTTGGGCACAAGGAGAAGATGCTATTTGGGGCTTTGGTATCATTTTTTGGTATCATTCAATTGAATTTCCCTTCTGGGATAAATAAAGTATTTTTCATTTCATTCATTTCATTTGATAGCAGGAGACTTTAAAGCTGCAACAGTTATAAAGAATTATATTATTGTGAGATGTAGAAGGTGACATATACTCAGAAAATGATCAGTTATTTGGTTTGGTTTAATTCTTAACATGCTACCTGTCCAACACAAGATGTCAAACAGAAAATAATAGTGACTGTCTGGACATAGCATCAAGATTTAAGCAAGATGTATACCTGCAGTAACTTTACACTCTTTGATGTAGAAGAGTAACTGGGGACTCCCATCTTTATTTAGGTCCAAGCTGAACTGAAAAAGCGCTGGCAGCTTTTCCTGTTCACCAACCACTTCAAGGTCCGGACCTGTATTCGAGGAGCACCCCTCAAACACCTGTGGAAGTGCACCCGAGGGCACCGCCCGCAGGGCTCTCGCCAGAGTGACTCCTACGACGAGGGCGGCACCTCGACAACACACCCCCACCTGCTTCAGGTGGCTGTGCACGGAGGAGGTGGGGCTCTGGGACTAGGAGAGGTTAAAGGTCAGGGCCTGAAGCGCTGTGACACCACAGGGCTCGACTTTCTCACCAGGAAGAGCCTGTCTAGTAGTGATGGTGAGATGACACTTGGGGAGACCATGGAGGAGATCCTGGAGGAGAGCGAGTTCTGATCCCATTTAATCAGCTGGTACTTTCCTAACATGGACATATCGATATACTGAATGCAAGACAATATGCCTTCATCTGGGCTAAAAAAAAGTATTCAAAGACACGTTGTTCCAAGGTTGGATTACCAACCAGGCAATCGGAAACCATGTTTTCAGTGCAATGCTCCAAGGCCCCTGTCCCCAAGACCTGCATGTGTTCCAAAGACCCAAGTTTCAGCATAACACCTACAGTATCTAACTGTTGGGTCCTATATTCTCCATCCCAGAGAATTAAAAAAACACCCAGTTCAACCTGATGATATTAGTGTCTCTCTGTCTCTTAATCAGTGCAGAGCTGGTCAGAATAGTAAAGTCTTATAAGCAGCAACAAGCCCCGCTCCAGTAAAGACACTTAGCCTAAAACCAGATGTCTCCTTTTCATGGCTGGAAACCATCAATCTGGAAATGGAACACTAGGCTTCTTACATGCTTGCTAAGAACCTAATGGAAAAAGCTGGCACTTGAACAGGGTTGTAAACATCGGTAAACTAAATGAGTCCGCATTTGTGTGACAGTTTGTGCAGAGATGTTCATGTTGCTAACCATTTGTGAATTCCAGATTGAATCTATTCTGATGGGAAAAGCCAACACAGGTTGTTCCTATGTGCATGTTTGGATTCAGAGTGTTCACAGAGAGTAGGACCAGATGTCTTGCTAGCTCTCTCTTTGTCACACAGATGTGCACTCAGGTAACGAAATTTGGCAACAGTCGATTTAGCATAAATCACTAGTAGTACCGACATAATTTTGTCAGTACCTTTATAAGTACAGAGTTTTAAGGGAACCCAACTCGAGGGGCAGAAAGCTGTTGAAAATGGTGTTTAAAAAAATATGTGATCACTTTATGAATTAGACTGTTTAGGCTTGCTAACTGGGTTCACCACTGTGAATGTTTTAAGTTCTTGCTTTTTGGGATCTTCACACTTGGAGACATCAATTGACTGTATTTAAAAGATGGACGTAGCCTCTGTGTCTGAAAAACAAATCCAGAGACATGCCAGTGAGTTAAACCTGGATTCTTTCAGCCAATAGGTTGCAAATTCTTAGGTTGCATAAAGAACTCCAATTGCATAGAACTCGTTGAGAAAGTGACCTTACTTCTCAGCTAATCTGTTACCTCAGTAAACAACATAATAAGTTTATGTTGTCAATTACTCGTTTTAGTTCTTCTTCAATACAATATGATGTTCATTTTGTAAACTTTGCTTCAGTTTACAGTAAAAGAGACAATACAGGCAGGGTCTGCTCATGGTATGCTTATAGTTTTCACCCCTCGCTCGTCATGTTGGCTATTTAAAAAAACCAAGGTGGCAATGGCCAAATGTCATACCTGAGTCTTCAAAACATTGGTCAGCAAACAAGTAGGTGATGTTACAGTGATGACATACATCTTTTATATACAGTCTAAGGAGGAAAACAGGGTAGATACACACACTGCACAATGGACAGAAGGTTTGAGTGTATGGAGAAGAAGTCAACAGGAGGCTTTAACCTGAGGTCCTCCTGCTGGTGATGCAGTTTCTGAAACATTGTGCAAGACACACTCTGAACTGGGAATGCTGGGAATATAATGGAAGAATTAAGCAGCTTACCAGAAAATATTTTACAACTCTTTGTAGATATAAAAAGGAAGAAATAAAATGTGGATTTAGCAATGAAATTACAATTGAGGCATTTTTCACTGTCAGTGGTTTTTCCTTCTGACACAGTCCAGGCCAATCAGATATAAATGCTTTATTTAAAGGTTAAGATCAGTTCAATCAGCAGAGAGTGTTATGTTGTTACAGTAATAGCATACGGTGAATTACACACAGATGTGGGCATATAATGTTCACCTCTGGTATTTGTACATACACAGTGAATGTCAGGATAAACAAATGCAGCCACAGTGTACAGCATTTTTCATAGATTCTTGTATTATTTACCATGTAAAATGTAACATCTTCCCATTTCAGGCCAGTTATAACAATCCATGACACAGCATCTGGATTGAAATGTGCATATAAATACAATGTATTTGTTTTCTGAATGTGAATAACGCTGAAGGTTATGTGCAGCAAGTTTTACAGGCTTTTCATGTTTTCTATTTTTGTGGAGCTTAAAATGTATCAAAGGTGTCGTTGTACAGTTAAAACTATCATATGATTTGCACATGTAGTCATATAACAATGTATGTGCACAAACAATAAAACAGTTAAACAGAATTGTCTTGTTCCACGCCCTCTGTCAGAATCTGGATCTGAGACACGGCAGCAAGATTTTCCAGATAGGTTCAGTCATGATTGGATTATTGAACAGGCATATGGTGCACAAGCCCTGAGCCTTTGCATGAGGGGAAATTTTATATTGTATGTTAGTAAGTCAATCAAATAACTCCAAAGACACAAGAGATGGCTTCTGGTGAACTTTAGTAGAGATTTAATATGAGCTTTTTTTTCAACTATGTCTTTCTCCTTGTCCTTCTTTCATAAAGCTCAGATTGGTGAAGAACAGGCAACAGTTGTTGTTTGTCCAGTCTCTCCCATCTAAGCCACTGAAGCTTGTAACTACTTCAGAGGAGTCATAGGTGTCTTGGTGGTCTCTTTCACTAATCTCTTTCTTGCACTGTCACTCAGTTTTTGAGGACGAGCTACTCTAAGCAGATTTACACATTTACCGTATTCCTTCCACTTCTTAATGAAGAGTTGAACTGTACTCCGAGGGATATTCAGCGAAAGAGAAGTTTCCTTGTAACATCCCATGACTTGTGCTTTCCAATAACCTGCTGTGATCTACTGTACCAGGTGTGTCAGAACAGTTTCAGGACTGGTGTCACAAAAGATATATTTCAAATCCAAACTACAAACTTCAAGTTTTCCCTTCGAAGTAATCCCTCTGGACTTTCTCAGCCTTCTCTGCCACACCGCCATGCACTCCTGGAAGGATTCTCACACAATGAATGAAGCAAACGCCGCAGGATCTCTTTGTGCTGGTTGATCATCTGAAGGGCAAAAGTTGTAGTTTGTAGTTTGGGTTTGAAATATATCGTTTGTGACACCAGTCCTGGAACTTTTCTGAAACACCTCATGTTTCTTACCATTTTAGTTACCACACCATCTAATTTGATTCCTTCACATTTACAGTGCCAATAAAAAAAAGGCATTCACTGAAATTACTTTGTAGAAATCAGTTTTTGCTTTGACATGAAAGAGTCTTTTTTGCAAATTCATGTGAACAACAGCCAAACGATATTGACCACAATTCAGTGTTGAAAAGAAATAAAAGGATGAAGCCTATAAAGGGGGTGAATACCTTTTAGAAGCATTGTAAATGTGTATATCGAAATAAAGCTACAACTTCATGCCTCTAGCCACCAATAAATGTTCTTATATGTATGCAAACTCAAGGTAATTGGTATTTCTTAGCAGATCTAGTTCTTAATTATATTGCTCTCAGCACAAAATCCAATTTGCACTAAATTTCATACAATGCTGCTCTAGCAATTACACAGTAGATGGTACCCAGCATCAGTTGTGCGTCATCCACATCCCAGTGACTTCAGATTGTTCCTTGCAGCTATATTTTCCCTATTTTATCCAATTATGGTGACTGATTGTGCTCATGACTTCGCCCTTTTTGCTATAAGCCCAACATTCCTTCATTTTGCCTGCAGCATGACTCTCTGGAGAGCATGGTCCTCCCAGAAATATGTTCATCAAGGTTTAGCATTCCATAAACAAGTAGCACAAACATCTCTGCTGAAATAGCCTTCTCCTCAATTAAGCGAGCATTTATGCGATCTGAGACCATCAAGAGCGTCAACAAAAAAAACTACTAAAAGCTAATCTGCTTGCAACAGTGACAGACAGGAGATGCCACTGTTACAACGTCCTTCTTAACCATCCTTCTGTAATCACAGTGAAGTGTAATTATACTCCTGCTGATATTATATTCTGTCAAAAAAAAGGGGAAAAGCTTCAAGGAGGCCTGTTGATCATGAACACTTGAGTCCATCACTCAAGTCAGCTCACTTCCTGTTTGCTCCAATGAGACAAAATAATTGAATTGTGCTCGGAGACTTTTTCTGGTAAAATAAAGAGTATTTTCTTGGAGTTGTTATTAATCCCCTCTTTTCCAATGGATGTGTTTGAAAAAAAAGACCCTTTCAGCTCATGCATGTCATGTATTAAACTGTTCCTGGGGGCTTTGTGGGCCACAAGGTGGCACGCTGGTTCGCAGCAAGAAAGTCGCTGGTTCGTGTCTTTCTGTGTGGAGTTTGCATGTTCTCCTCGTGCAGTGTGGGTTCTCTCCAGGTTCTCCGGCTTCCTCCCACAGTCCAAAAACATGTTGAGGTTAATTGGTGATTCTAAATTGTCCGCAGGTGTGAATGTGAGTGTGCTTGGTTGTCTGTCTCTAAGTGTAGCCCTGTGATAGACTGGTGACCTGTCCAGAGTGTCCCCTGCCTTCACCCTAAGTCGGCTGGGATAGACTCCAGCCCCCCGCGACCCTAATGAGGATTAAGTGGTGTATAGATAATGGATGGAAGAACCTGTGGACTGTGATGAAGACACAAGTCGGTGTCAGACATCCAACGGATTTAGCTGAACTGCACCAATTCTGTTAAGAGGAGTGGTCAAAGATACAACCAGAAGCTTGTAGACAGCAACCAAAAGTGCCTAGCTGAGATGACATTCAACCAAATATTGGCATTTTTGTATATTTTTGACCCAGAAGATTTTATCATATTTCCAGAAGATCCTTAATAAGTCTATAAAATAACCAAAATGCATGATTGTTGCTTTTTGTGAGAAGTATAGGCTTCAATGATTCCATCATAGAAAATTCTAAGTTATAAGAATCATTTGAAATTCAAGACTGGCATGATATACAGTTTATTCAGACCCTCCCATTAAAAAAAAAGGAAAAACAGCTGTCACTGAAAGAAGTTGAAACTGACAAAAGTAATAATAAAAATTCTATGAAAATCATGACATTCCTTTTGAATTGTGATTCAACAGATGTATTCAAAAAAACAAAACAAAACAAAAACAAGCAAACAAGCATGATGGGACCCGTAAACTAATATTTTGTTGAACAACCCTTTGAGCCAATCACTGCAATCAAGTATTTTCTGTGACTTCTGCACCTTTTTTTTCCCCGAAGTATTCTTTTCAACCACATTTCAAAAGCAATGTCTTATTTCACAAAATTATTATTTAGAAATGTTTTATTTATGATTACTTTTTTCAGTTTTTAGTTATTTGAGTGACTATTTTGCCTTTTCTTTAATGGAAGGGTATGAATACATTTGAGGACAACTGTTGGTCTTTATAAGTTTATGCAACTTTTGTTCAGGACTATACATGTGATAAGATCGAACCTTCTGCACTTATGAATGCAAATAAATCATCTTAATTCAGTAAATAATATCCATCATGGCTTTTCTGGCCATCATATCTATAATTTCATGACACAATAAGACTTTGTGTTGGTTTTGCTGTGACTTAAACCACTTTATCCGGAGGGCTTTGGACGCGCATCTTGGACATGTGACTCGTGTTTGCCCCCTGGTCTGAGCCAATGGGCGGGCGGCTTGAGTCAGAGGGGGGCGGGGCGTCAGCAGCAGCCGACTTCATCCTCCCTGTGATCGGCCTCTCAGGAGATTATTCCCCTCCTGGATGTTTGTTTGTCTCAGTTTCGGATCATGGCAGGATCCTCTGCAGTTCACGGTTCAGCGGAGCGTATCGGCTACATCACCCGCGTCCAGAGCTTCAGCGCCTGTCACCGGCTCCACAGGTACCTCACCATCCTCACCCCCGGTCCGCCCGCCGTGTGATAGGAAGCAGGTTGGCAGAGTTTAACAGTATAAGTGTGTTTATTTCTGACGCCGAATGAAAGTGAAAGTCGCCTGAGAATGGAGGTTTGCGTTTGACAGGGCGCTGCAGCTGTTTTAACAATAAGCGAAAGAGAAATGGTCAAAATTGGTGTTTCATGCACAGATGCTGGCGCTGCATGAAAAGCGAAAGTCTGTGGCACCACGAACATCCGCTGTAGGGCAGCTGTGGAGCTGGTACAAGTACCTGCTGAGTGTACGTTTTAGTTGAACGAAAGCGCAGATTGAATGAAACCGCTTGTGGGATTTGTAGTTTTTGGAGCCACAGAACGAACTCATTGCACAAACGCTGCGTTCAGGTTCCGGTGTCGCTGTCGTAAAAAAAAGACAGTGCTACGATCTTATTTAATTTTAAAATAAACATAAAACACGAGTTGAATCATATTGCTTTTTGTTAAGTATTATCTCTTTGGAGCTTCATACTTTACTTTTTATATTCTTAAATAGCACCAGTCGATGCTATGCTTATAAACACCGTTTACGAGGCTGGATTCAGCTTTTTCATTTTATTCATTAAGTACAAATGAACAATATGTAGATACATTACACATGGTGTAGTTTGTAATAGTAAAGTGAATATAGGAAATAGTAGTATGACAAATCAGGGCTGGGTGGTACAGCTGAAAAGGTTATAATGATATCATCACAGCTGATACTGATCAATATTCATATTTTTTTCTGACCTACTTTTGATTTAAACCAGGAGGAAAAAGGTTTTGGTTCAATTTAAACACTTTAAATTGAAGTTAACCTCTCTAGCCTGTCTGTCAAGGTACAACGGTAATACTTTCAATGTTAAAACATCAATGCAACTCACACAAAGAAATAGATTTATGAAATTAAATAAGAAAAAAGTAATGTACTCTATTCAATACACATTAAATAAAGAAAGCAAGTAAAACCTGGATGTGTATGGAGAGCCAAGCTGCCACACTGTGCTGAGGTCAGTGGCTGGATCAGGTATCAGTACAAAGGCATCCTTCACCGGCCTCCGCAAGGTCCTCCATGTCAAGCCCTGGAGTGCGTTGCTTATGCACATGGATGTCTTTGGGGGGATTACGTTGCTACTTATGTTTGATACTTGATGGGAGTACAGTTAGGCAGTGTCACAACAGATGATTGACAGGGGCTCGCCAATAACAAACCAACACTTTCCATCAACCTTGCAAGCAGTGACTGCACCTTATTGGACAAAATGCAGATTTTTCTGTGATGAAAACAGTTGACCAGAACTTGTTTCTGAAAACATTTGAGGCAAGAAATAAGCCATTCAGATGCTGCATCGGTCTTTATTTTACATTGACAAAGCAGCAGTAGCCTAGACCTCCCGTTGGTGAGGTCTATGGGTGCAGACGGAAGTGACAGAGGACCCAAGCAGCTGTAGACTAGCACACCTCAGGAGACCTCAGAGGAGCCACGGAGAGAGACAGAGGATGAAGAGGCTCGATTATCAAGGGATTTGATAGACTGTTATGATCCAAGGAAGGTGCAGGTTGGAGTTTGTTCACTGAACTAAACAAACTTGTGTGCTCCTATGGCTGTCTGCATTTGAGGCATTTAAGTGCAGCTATTGAGCATTCAGGTGTCGCCACTGTTTTACAATTCACTCTTAACTGTTAGCATCCAATTCTTAAACCTGGACTGATTATTACATTTTTTCCAGCTTTAGTCAAGATGCACAAAATACCACTTTGCTACTTGATCTAAATAAAAGCAGCTCTTTTTAAACACCTGTTGTTTTCTTCTTATTTGTTTGTACACATCATAGGTATTGTTCTATTGCAATAGCTTGTATACTATAAGCTATAATCTATAATGATAAAATGATGAGTGGGCCTATTGTTTGGCTATTCAAAACTTGTTGATTGATTTTCTGTTTGTATCGTAACAAACTTTGATCTCCTATTCAGCTAAGCTTTAAATCACATCTCCTGTTCTTATGTAATTATAACAGGTATGCATGAAAAGCACCTCGAAGCGCACTAGGACTGTACTCCTATTTTATATATGTGGATCTTTTTATGTATGAGATGTCCTTGAACGCAGCATGGTTCAATAAACCCTTGGCCTCTTTTTTTTTTTTTTTGTTTGACTTTGTAAAATCACAGGTCAAAAAATGCAGGTAAGGAGAAAAAACTTAAGCAGTGCAACAGGATTTACTCACTGTTCCCTTATATCTTCCTCAGCATTCACTTGACTGACAAGGACAATAAAGAAGTGTACGGAAAGTGCAACAATCCTAACGGCCATGGACACAACTACAAAGGTGTGTAGTGCTCTTTCATTCCACCCTGTTTTGTAACATCGAATAAGTATAAATACTGTGCTGTTTCTCTGGTCTCTTGTTCATTCAGTGTTCTCATTTCTCTCCACAGTGGAGGTAACTGTGCGTGGAAAGGTGAGTGTCTAGCAGGCGTTTCTATGAGAACTCCAGATCATACTAAAACTACTGAATCTAGAAAAACACAGTCATACGAAGTGTGACAAAAAAAGAAACCGGACATTGGTTGCTGATCACATGATTCACCAGCAGCACAGTATTGGTGTGTGGCACAAGCAGTTCAGAATCAGGCAGGATGACGTGGAGGATGACCCAAAACATCCATCAACAATAAAAAGCTGATGCCAACATCCGAAAGGTCAAGGAACTGGTGCAGAGTGATCGCAGGCTGACAATCAGAGTGATGGATGAGAAGCTGGGATTAACAGGGAGTCGGTCAGGACCATTTTATCGGATGATTTGGATATGTGGAAGAGTTGTGTAAAGTTGGTGCCCAAATTCTCCAAGGACCAAAAGACCCGTCATGTGGATGTTTTGGAGCAGCTAGACAGCAACCGAGAGTTTTTGGACAACGTCATGACTGGCTATGAGACCTGGATCTTTCAGTATAAACCCGACACCCAGCAGCAGAGCCTACAGTGGAAGATGCCGGCGTCACACACACCACTGAAAGTCCTAATGCCCAAATCGTCCAATAGGATGGTCCTGACTGACTCTCTATTAAATCCCAGTTGCTCATCCATCACTCTGATCGTCAGCCTGCGATTGCTATGCACCAGTTCCTTGACCCTCCGGATGTTGGCATCAGTTGTTGCTGTTGAGGAACGTCCTGGTTTTGGGTCATCCTCCACGTCATGCCGCCTGAGTCTGAACTTCTTGTGCCACACATAGACGGGACATTGTTTACTCCTTGTACACAACCTTCAGCATGGTAAGGCTTCCTCCAAGAACTTGACTTGCTGGGCAACACTACGATGTGCTTCATTACTGTGTAGCTACTAAATTGTGTGATCAACAACCTGTTTCTTTTTTTTTTTTTTGCCTCACCTCGTACATAAATTGACTTCCTGTTGTAGTCTTAAATTCACATAGCAGGCACACATATAACCCAGTGTTCTGGATACACATTCACAGATCGATCCTGTAACCGGCATGGTCATGAACCTGACAGACTTGAAGAAGTGTATTGAGGTAAGATTATCGTAACTTCACTGTCTTGTTTTGAAATGGGATTAACCAAAGTGGACTAAATGTTTTCCATAAATTAAACAGCAAACACTTATGCGTCTATGCAGAGAAAAAAACAGGTGGAAGAGACAAACCAGAATGTTTACTTTGAAGTACAAATTTCAATTTAAAAAAAGTATATTTTGCATTGACGTTGATTTGGGGAAGAGTATTTGTGATGGTGAGTTACTATATTTGCAGTATGTTTTAGTCCTAAAACCAGTATGTTGTGACCTGGTTGGTATTTATCACTTTGGCTATTTCAGAAAAAGCTCAAACTTCCTCTTGCTTTACGTTCATTCTGTGTGTACAGTTTGGAGGAACTACAGAATTGGGTGAAGATTACCTTTGAGTTTGCTATCATGAGAGACATTTTGATCGTACATGTTGCCATTAAATCCATTAGTTCATATGAATTATTAACAAGTAATGTACTTGTTATTATATTTTCTTGCTCCTTCGTAAAAGTTCCTAGCTTATTAAACAGGTGCAGGATGGAGCATTATGTGGACACCTAAAGGCTTCATGTGTGAAAGCCGTTTCTCTACCTATGAAACTCTTTTTAGCAACTTTCTTTCAACTTACCAGCTTGTTGACTTGATGTACTTACTGTGAAGTACAGCATTTAATGTACCGACTAATTAAATAACTGATGAATCGATCTCCCTGCAGGAAGTCATTATGATTCCACTGGACCATAAAAACCTTGATAAAGACGTCCCTTACTTTGCCAGCGTTGTAAGGTGCGTGTATTTCTGAACTGCTTCCACAGCATTTCCACAGACTAAACACACATTTGTTTTCACTGAAACTTCTTCTGTCTTGTCTGCCTGTTAGTACAACGGAGAATGTGGCTGTTTACATCTGGGACAACATGGCGAAGGTGCTCCCACCCAACCTGCTTTATGAGATCAAGATATATGAGACGGATAAAAACATTGTCGTATATCGAGGAGAGTAGACGTCTGAGTGCTCATATTGTGTTTGGTGTAATAGCCCTGAAAGTGCCATTCATTTCTCTTTGTTTAACTGTACTGTCTGCAGACTCTGGTTATGTGACCGATACAGGATTACCAAGACTCAGATTCTATTTTTTACTCTTGTATGCCAAAGACTGTGTCGTAAATCCTAATGTTCAGTATTCTTGTACAACTTTTGTTCTCGTGAAGGTGGATGACCTTTAGAACAGTGATCTTTTTGGTTAATGACTGCTTAAAACAAAGCAGGGTGGTCATGGGAAGGGTGTGAAAAACGTGAATATGAAATAATTCAATGCGTGAGTAAATCACTTCACTTACAACTCGGTTCTGAGCGCTTCTAGCCTCTGTGTCCTCTGCTCTCTGTGTCGCCACCGTTTACGTAAGAGATGCTCTTTTTATTTACTCAACCAAAATTCACCAGTAATAGAGACAGGACCCAGCTGTTATGCAAGCAGAGCATAAACTTGCACAGCTGGAGGGTGCACGCTATGCTAATTTTAGCCACCCATAAACTCACTATAAAACTACATTTTTTGGCTTCACTGTGTGTGAAAGTTAGTCGTGGCATCACTAGGGATCTCTTTTATCCTTACGCCAGGGTCATGCTCCTAGAAAGGTTCAGATTTGTAGCTCTCTGTTTTATTTAGTTAGAAGACAAAACATTTTTAGAGTATGTTCTGAGGTCTCCACTGAAACAAAATGATTCATTTATTTATGGTGAGAGCTTATACCAAAGTTACATGTATCCTTGTGTTAGTGTAACACTTCAGCCAATTACAGTCAATCCTGTTTTGTTTTGTTTTTCTTACTAGCAGTGCATCATCTGCAAATCCTGACATTAACAGAGACCAGCAGCAGACAAAACCCCCACATGTGCTGTGAGATAGATTGTATGTATGAATAGTTTTTCTTTCAGGCCACACCATGTATCCATCAGAGCCGTAGAAACACTGACATCTAGTGGTGGTAAAGCTCCAAAC
>NW_007579619.1:131770-132125 GCF_000690725.1 Stegastes partitus | reverse complement strand
ACATGCTATAGTATGACTTTTTGTTTCTCGGGGCAAAAGACAAAATGATTTTTTGTGCAAAATACTCCACTCAGGCAGTTGTAACTCCATTCAGTAGACTATTTGCGCTGTGTGCTACCTCCTGACAGGTTTTCACGACATTCTGTACGACGACCTTTTTCACCAAAAACGTATGACTTTTTTTTTTTGACGCCGAAACACAAAATAATTTTTTGTGCAAAATTGTCCACGAAGACGGTTCTAACTCCATTCATTAGACTATTTGCGCTGTGTACTACCTCCTGACAGGATTTAGCGACATTCTGTACGACGACCTTTTTCACCAAAAACGACATGCTATAGTATGACTTTTTGT
>NW_007579619.1:129547-130688 GCF_000690725.1 Stegastes partitus | reverse complement strand
ACCTTTTTCACCAAAAACGACATGCTATAGTATGACTTTTTGAATCTGACGCCGAAACACAAAATGATTTTTTGTGCAAAATACTCCACTGAGGAAGTTTTTACTGCATTCATTAGGCTATTTGCAATGTGTACTACCTCCTGACAGGTTTTCACGACATTCTGTACAACGACCTTTTTCACCAAAAACGACATGCTATAGTATGACTTTTTGTTTCTGAAGCCGAAACACAAAATGATTTTTTGTGCAAAATACTCCACTGAGGCAGTTTTTACTCCATTCATTAGACTATTTGCGCTGTGTACTACCTCCTGACAGATTTTCACGACATTCTTTACGACGAATTTTTTCACCAAAAACGACATGCTATAGTATGACTTTTTGTTTCTGACGCCGAAACACAAAATGATTTTTTGTGCAAAATACTCCACTGAGGCAGTTGTAACTCCATTCATTAGACTATTTGCACTGTGTACTACGTCTTGACAGGTTTTCACGACATTCTGTACGACGAAATTTTTCACCAAAAACGACATGCTATAGTATGACTTTTTGTTTCTGACGCCAAAACACAAAATGATTTTTTGTGCAAAATACTCCACTGAGGCAGTTTTTTCTCCATTCATTAGACTATTCGCGCTGTGTACTACCTCCTGACAGGTTTTCACGACATTCTGTACGACGAACTTTTTCACAAAAAACGACATGCTATAGTATGACTTTTTGTTTCTGACGCCGAAACACAAAATGATTTTTTTGTGCAAAATAGTCCACTGAGGCAGTTGTAACTACATTCATTAGACTATTTGCACTGTGTACTACCTCCTGACAGGTTTTCACCACATTCTGTACGACGACCTTTTTCACCAAAAACGACATGCTATAGTATGACTTTTTTTTTTTGACGCCGAAACACAAAATGATTTTTTGTGCAAAATTGTCCACGAAGACGGTTCTAACTCCATTCATTACACTATTTGCGCTGTGTATTACCTCCTGACAGGATTTAACGACATTCTGTACGACGACCTTTTTCACCAAAAACGACATGCTATAGTATGACTTTTTGTATCTGACGCCGAAACACAAAATGATTTTTTGTGCAAAATCGTCCACTGAGGCAGTTTTTACTGCATTCAGT
>NW_007579619.1:109096-129358 GCF_000690725.1 Stegastes partitus | reverse complement strand
ACTCCATTCATTAGACTATTTGCACTGTGTACTACCTCCTGACAGTTTTTCGTGACAATCTGGACGAAGGCCTTATTTTTTTTAGTAGTTGTATTTAATAAATACTCTCATTGGTATTAAGTGTGTCATTTCTATCTTTTCATGTGTTCCAAATGGTTTTGTGATATGGTTTGTTTTACCTCAAATTCACGAGGTGATCTTTGTTCCTGGATGCCGTGGATGGTTGGTCCCGGCATCAGGAGGACCAGGCAGATGATTTGGGTTCGTCGGGTGCTACCGGGTCAGCAGTTAGGAGTTTTCCCTGGCAGGCTGTTGCAGCATTCTCCTTTGGGTTCATCGGTGTTTGGGGTAGTGTCATCGCCAACGTGGGTGGAGGTTTTGTCCAGGAGCACATCTGAGGTTTTGGTAGGGTTGCTAGCTTGCTACTCGCTTTCCAGACACATTTGGCTTTATTGACCACAAGTAGCCACGTGAAGACCAGGAAGGAATAATGATGGTATGAAAATGGCTGGACTGTGTGTTCATCACCGTGAGAAGTTTGATAATGGCAAGTGTCGATGCGTTTGCTGTCGCTCCATCTGATGAAGCTTTGAAATGCGCAGCTGCTTAGAACGGCTTTATGATGTGAATGTGCGAGACAAGACCCTCAAAGCAAATCTTTAAGCCACTTTGAGATATAAAAAAAAAATTGTCAGAAATAGGAGTTTTAACAGGACAGGATGAGCAGGCAACAGAAACAGCTGCAGAGTCCTTAAAAGTTTCCGTGCAGTTATTGAGCATGATTGAGTGAAGCATGATTTGGAACTAAGAAAAGGACATGAAACTGAGAAAATTCTCCAGCAGATAGAACAAGAGAACTTAGAGGTGTAGGGATGTTGTTTGTCTTGGCCAGACATCTGATGAGACACTTTAAACGCTGGTTAACAGCTCTTAACATAACCACTTTTGAGGATCTGTGCAAGCGTATGGAATCATCATCGTCCCTCTAAGCGGAATCTGAGTGAACTCCCCCCTGGTCTTCAGGACTCAATCAGCTACAATGGAATCAAGGATGAGCCGCCATTTGTCACAGCCCTGGCTCAAGACTGCAACGAGGAGGGAGGCAGCACGAGTTGGCAGCTACTAAATATATTTATTTTATCCCATAAACAACAGAAAATAGTGGCATGGTCGCCACACTACACTGATATTCATACCTGACATATTATTACATCAATATGGAATGTCTACTGAAGGTCTACTGGTTGCAGGAGAGGATCAGAATTGGTCCATTTGTGACTCGCTGGCAACAAAATGAAAACATGCTCAGTAGAAGGTTGCACACAGTTTGGCTCATTTATTGAGTAGCAGAGTACAGTTGGCATCAACTCATACTAACGGTGCACAACAAAGACGTCACACATCACAAGAAAGGACACATCACAGGTGATTTAGTCACAGCTCATCCGGTTTCTCTGCGTCAAGTTGAAGGAAACACATCTGTCTGACATTAAAACATCTTCTCTACACATAAGTCCTTCACTTTAATGCTGCATGTCACTTTTTTTAATGCAAGATTTTAATTTCTTCATCCTTGTTGTGTGATTTTATTCAGACTCTGTGATGATCGTGTAAATGTGTGTGTCCATTAGCATACAGGCCACAGCCAAATAAGAACAAACTTTCAGTGGTTCAGCATTAACAAAACTGATATGTCATTAAAAATAAATTCTTTCTGGAACATTGAACCTTTCTGGGTCTTTCTGACCATTTCCTGTATGTCTTGTATGTGTTGACACCTCCAGCATGACTATCTGGAGGCAAAGTATGGCCGTATCTTCATGCTGATGGCCTTGAGCGAATACCAGCTTCCCTTCCAGTTCATCCACACCACGCCGTCGTCTGTGCCGTGCTTGGCCATTTGCGACGTGTAGGCTCCGCCTATGTAGTATCGGCCGTTGGGATTGGCTGAGTGGCAGCGGTTGTACCACCAGCCGCCTCCGTCTTCCCTGGAACACTGCTTCGATGGATCACCAGGATTCCTGATGGGCGCAAACAAGGACAGAAACGTGTTAAATAGCTGAAAAAAAATCTGGCTAACCAATTGCAAGACAACAGCTTTCAGTTATTGCGAATAGGAAACATTTTTAGATGCGCTTAAATGGACTGTTCACTGCAGCATTCCACTGGTAACTGCAACCATGGCCACCATGGCTTCCCTTAGCTTCTTATTACTGTTGTTTTTAATTGTTTATTCTGTTCTTATTGGCTTGTTTTATTTATCTTTAATGTATCGTCTTTTTCGGGGGATTGAACAGAGTAAGAATTTCATTGTGTAGTACAACTACCTGTTTTGCTGTGCATATGACAATAAAACTCTTGAATCTAGCTTCGAAGCTACAGACTTTATCCCTACCTGTGTTAATGAATCTTTTGTTTTTAAAAATATGCACAATGAACATTACCAAGATGAAACCAGGAGCCAATTTTTTGAAACATTTTGTTAGTAGATGTACGGCCCTCTATGTGGGCACTCTGTATGTTACACAGCCAGTATGTGTTGACGTTTTTGCGTTAAAGAGAAACTACTTTAGCGAGTTTAATCCTTAAACATACTCAAGGCCAATGGCAGTCCCCCCCAACAAGAAAAAAAACAGAGGGAAAAGTTTTGCAACACATCAGAGAACTTGCCGGTTGGACACTGAGTGAACTACTCGATGTGTTTCAGGACACCCACCAGTTGTCGTTGTCTCTGTCGTAGGTGCTGAACATCATGCCGTTGTGGATGGTCATAGTACGGTTTTCACCAAACAGCTCAAGGGATCCTTCCAGGAAACAGTTGCCAGCGTTACCAGAGTAACCATCGACGGCCAGCACATAGTTGGATGCCTCGGACTGGATGGTGAACTGGCGGTACTGGGCATTGACCTGAAAGTAGGAAACATTTTTCAGATTCCTTCCTAACTGACACACCCATGATTAGAAAATGTAGGACAAAGTTCCCACTTTTCGGTATGTAAGGGTATTTAAAGTAGATACTGTTCTCTAACCGTATCAACTTAAAGGTTCCTGAGTCGAAATTTTAATTCCTCATCAAGCTGATCATGACGCGAACCCAACTCAGCGTCAGGATGAAAGTTAGCAAGATGAAATTTCTCGAACCCAACTGAGATTTTAACCGGCCAAATTTATCAGTCAGTAGTGGCAGATATCACTGATATAAACTCTTCTTTCTTTTGCAGAATGTAATGCAGAAAAAAGGGCTCATTTAGAAATGGTGCCATGCCATAATGTGAAAGCATCACAGCTGATCAGATGGTCGTATCTTCACAGTACGTCGCTAACTAGTTTAGGAAATACAGTGCTGGAATGTTTTTTTTTCACTTTCAGTCAAGAGCGGCACAAGCCTCTAAAACTCAGGATCAGTGGGGCTCTACAGACTGTACATCATAATGTCCTGAAGCCCAAGAGAAGGTCCTCAAAACCAAACCGAAAACATTATAAGACAAGTAGAAAGACAAGTGTTATTTGCAAGTAATCATTTCTGCTGCGGTTGGAAACCTTGAGGACTCACCTTGGCTCCTGTCCAGTCCTCCATCTCAATGAGAATCTCAGTCGGGCCCATCTTGGTCACCTGGCTGATGCGGTCATTACCCAGCCAGTACTCACCTGTCGCAAGACAAGGAAACAAATAAACAACCTGAGTACGGCACTATTACTGGTTTTAATCGACATTATCACATCTTTGGAAAGACCGGGACACTGAGCAGATAAAATGGATCCTGCCTTGCTTTTTAAAAAGGCTTTGCAGTATTAGTTTGATTAAAAATACTCGTCAGAGGTATCTCATGGACAGAAATGTTAAATCAGATTTTTTTTTTTAGCTTAGGTATGGTTGTCTTTCCCCATGGAAATGAAAGTAACACATGATGAGTTCAAGGGCAGTTGAAAATCTGCCTATTCTGACTGTTTCTACAATCTTGTCGCGACGGCGAACGGTATAATTCTGGCAACTTTCAGAGCTGCAGGCGGGTTTTCAGAGGTTTAAATAAAGTGTACAGGTAGATCATGGAATGGTTTCATCTTTTGTTCAACAAGTCTCACCAGGAGTCTCACAGTGACCCTTGCCAGCATCGAAGGCGATGTTCCCGAATCCGCGACGATATTCGTCCCAGCGTCGGCCAAAGTCAACGCTGCCGTCGAGCCTGTTCTGGATGAGAAGCCATCCTGGGAAGAAAAAGAGAAGTCTTAGAGAGAAACACTGAGGCCTTCACTAGTGCAAATTTTAACTGGATCGGTTCTCACCTCCGTTCTGGGTGGACTGATCACAGTACACCTTGTATGGAGTGGTGAAGGCATCGGGCTGGATGAGGTACATCTGGGAATCTTGTCCTCCACGACGGAAAATATCCTCACACTCCTTACCTGGATCACAACCAGAGAAGATTTCACAACAAAAAACGTCCTCGTCATATTGTCCTACAGTTTACATTTTCTGAGTAGCTCCGGAAGATGACACAGTTCTGTCTGTTCTGCTATGTGCCCGGTGCTTTGGTCCCAACCAGACCCCAATGAAACTTCACATACGCATTCAGGATCCGCATGAGATGACCCATATAGACCTGTTGTGTCTATGTCTAAGCAGTTTGTGTCTCTTTGTGGTCATTTTGTGTCGCTTTGTGGTTGTTTTGTGTCTCTTTACGAGTAGTTTGTGTCTCTTTTACGGTTGTTTTGTGTCTTTGTGGTCGTTTTGTGTCTCTTTGTGGTCGTTTTGTGTCTCTTTGTGGCTGTTTTGTGTCTCTTTGTGGTCGTTTTGTGTCTCTTTGTGGCTGTTTTGTCTCTTTGTGGTCATTTTGTGTCTCACTGTGGTTGTTTTCTGTCTCTTTGTAGTCGTTTCGCGCCACTTTTTGGTTGCTATGATCCAATTCCTGCTCCCCAGAAGATGAACTGTGACTCTAACTAATCACTGATGTTCTTCTCGTGGTATCATGGAGTTGTTTTTGCCACACCTACCGGACACCACTGGTATGGGACACTTGGTCTTGCACGGCTCCTTGCACTCCTCCTTCTGGGCCTGGATGGCCTTCTCCAGCTTCTGGATCTTCAGCCGGATCTTGTCCAGAACTCCCTGCAGCCATCAAACATTGTTTTATTTGCGGTCTCGTCGCTTTAATCCCATTGAGCATTCGGTTTACCTCTAATTTACCTGCAGCACTCTGATGTTTGATGGGAAAAGCGTGTCCACAGTCTCCTTGATGTAGGCATGCTGTTCCTCCACCCGGTCGGTGTATTGACTCACCACTCGGCTGTTGTCTGTGAACATCCGGTAACAGAAAGTGCATCAGAGGAGGTAGTTTTTTTTAAAAAACCATGTCCCAATAAAATAACAAATAAAGGCCTTTAAGTAAAGTTACAATTTTGACCCCAAGACTTGAATTTTCACTACAAATGTACATCGGTTCCAAAAAGCCGTCCCCCTTAAATATCTGAATATGCAACACGGCGGCTTTGACGTGAACGCTCCAACGTCATCATCTTTCTCACCGTTAAAGACTCGCTGCCTCTCCCTCAGAGAGTTGGACATGCTGTTGACGTAGTTGAAGATGTTGTTGGAGGATCGGGACAAGTCGTCCACCTGAGGCTTGAGTTGATTGATGCTCTGCGGGAATCAGACGGCGAAAAGGAATTTAAAAAATGGAAACGTCGACGTCGGCTCGGCAACAACACAGCAGCAAAGCAAATGATTTCCCAAAGATTTAACTGAAGAATCGATCGACTGAAGCGTATTTATACACTCGTAAAAAGTATAACCTGAGATTCTGTTACGTCAGTGAACTGAAACCATCATAAAATCACAACAACAAAAAAAAAGATGGAACAGAAATCACAAAAGCAGTAAAAACTGACTCAAAACAACCATAAAGACATTAAAAATTACAAAAAAAAAGACACAAAACAACCAAAAACAGGCACAAAATGAGTGAAACAAAAGACATACATACAAAAAAAAAAACAGATGCAAAACACGAAAATGACTAAAGGTGGAGGCAAAATGAGACACGAAATGACTGCAAAGAGCTTTAGAATGGCCAAAAAGAAATGCAAAGTTAACAAAAAGACAAGCAAACGTAACACGGGAGCACAAATTAGTAAAAAGAAATGGCCAAAAGCAGACCAAAAAGAGACATGAAACAACTAAGAGATGCACAGTGACTAAAGAAGCTAAACAAAATGACAACAGAGAGCCCAAATGGCCAAAAAGAAATGAATACTGGAAAAAAAGAGACAAAAACGAACCAAAAAGTCACACAAAATGACCAAAAACAGACACAAAACAAGACAAACTACGACATAAAGTCCATTAGCAAGTGTGACATTTGGATTCATCTCTATGTGCTTAAAGTAACATGAACGTATTTGTGGTATGAAGGTGAAACGTTTCATTAAATATACAATAAACTACACGTATGGATGGAAACTCTACTCGTTTCCAGCCCCGCCAATGTTCACGTGACAAAACTTTGCTGAGACGAACAGAAAGGCACAAAGAAGCTGCAACAGCCAACCTACCGTCTTGACGTCAGTCTCCTGCTTCAGCAGCGTGGTCTTCAGCTCGCAGCCGGTGGGACACAAGACGCCCTGGCGGACGGAAAAATGTATCGTTAGTCTACAACAGAAGTCATGAGTCCTACACATGGTCCGACATGTCCGTCTGGCCGTTCAGAAGGTCACTACGTTTTTACCTTTTTGACAGCTTTGATTGGCCAGAGCTCCTGTTTCTACCAACATATGAAAGCTTTCCAAGCATCAGCGATCTCTTTTTTTTTTTTTTTTTTTACTATTTCCGAACAAAATCCTGAATTTGGAAGCTCTTCAGCCAAAAGCTGAGTCTTGATTTCCACAATGTGCTGCGTTCTCTGAACATGTGGAGACTCTAGTACGTTTACTTCAAGACATACGGACGTCTGAAAGTGGCGTCCCCGTTCGGTTTCCAAATTGCGTGAGAAATTATGCAAATGTTGGAATTTCAGCTTTCAGTCTCGGATGCCAAAGATCATTCCTGCAAGGCGGTCAAGAAACTGACCTCCCCTCCTCTTGCCGAGTTGACACAGGACAAACCCTACAAGACTCAAAAACTACATCGCAGCAAAACCTCTGACCCAAACCATAAACATAGGTTTGGCCTTCGAGCGGCTTTGTTTCCTACCATCATCTCCGAAGCATGAGTGCATCCTCCGGCGTCGGGCTGTGGCTCCTTCTCCTGCACCTGCTGACCTCCGACCGGCGCCGGAGTCGGGCGGCCGCGATACCTACGAAAAAAAACCCACACAAAAAAGCTATTCTGTGACTGAACTTTGAGCAAAAAAAACCAAAAACCTGCTGAAATACTTTAACTCAGGTTTGTGCCGTTGTTTTGTCCACTGTGTGTCGTTTTGTGTCTCGTCTCGCCCTTTTCAAAAACGAGGAGTTTGCTAAAGCTCCTCGACGTCATTCAGACAAATTGATGCTGCAGATGTTTGATGACCTCGGGGGAAAGACTCCGACACAGCCGGAGGCAACAAACTCAACTCAAGCCCCCGTCGGTTTGTCAGTCAGCAGTCAGGTCGTTTGTGTTGCCGTACCTGCTGACGCCGCCGACTGGCGGAGGGCTGTAGCGGTTCCGGCTGTAGCTCTCTCTGCCTTTCATTAGCGGGCGGTGACCACGAGCGTCCACGCTTGTTCCGGTCTGCGGGCAAACGGCGGTTAAAAAAATGAATCGTAACGTAGTGACAGACGGACGTGCAGAAATCGCGGCAGGTTTGTTCTACGTACCGTTGCGTTCTTGTTTGATGCATTCGCGTCCTGTGGAAGAAAAAAGGGAAAAATTGATGTAACTGAAGGATCGAGTGGCTTTTCTCTGCGTCTTCTGCTGTTTAGGAGCCTCGTCTTTAACCAAAATGTGTTTTTAATTAACATAGAATCTGAGCAATTAGTGCAGTAAAACCAGAGTAACAGTATTTAAACATGAAAACTACATGCAAGACGTTCAGCTTCATGTTTATGCACAGAAAAGTAAAATAATTAGTTCAACTCAAAAACATAAACTGTTAAACAACGGCGTCACTGAACATTATCAGAAAAAGTAAATTCAGCCCTTTAATGAAACGCAAATTACGTCACAACTTGTTTGTTTTTTTAAACAACAAAGTCCCGTTTTTCCTTCACTTTCAAGAACGTGGACGTCTTCAGCGCTTCATGCTTGATTTGGAACTCGTTAATTCAATTTCTGATTCGTTTTATTATCTGACGAGTGCCGTTTTTTGTTTGTTTGTTTTTTAATTTTTAGGTCTGAAATCAGCTTTCTGATGTGGAAAAGTAAAAAACAAACACAAATCCAACCGAAATGTTTGACCTAAAGAACAAATAAATCACTTTTCACTTCGTTTTTTTTTTTTTTTTTTTTTTTTATAAACACAGATTTTACACATTGAAATGCAGTAAAGGTGCAACACAAGGTTTGTCCAGATGCATATTTTGTTGTAAAAGCACAGAAGCAGACTCACCGTGCCGTAGTCGTCATAGTCCAGATTGTCCTGAGCCCAGGCGACGTAAACGCACAAATACAGCACCAGCAGCGTCTTCATCGTACGCTATCAATAAAGTTTCCCCTCTCGAACTGTCGTCGGTCGCTCTGCTTCCCTTAGTGTGCCTCCGCTGCCTTCTCTGTGCCTGAAATCTGACTCGATCGGCTATTTATCCCCCCGTCCTCTCCCACTTCTATTGATCTGCTGAAGTCGGTCAACAACATCATCCAGCCTGAGTCTGTTGGAGTTGGTCCCGGAACAAAAGGGCAAAAGGACTCCAGAGTTTGTTTGAGAGTCAGATGCGTAAACAGTGACCGCCACCGTTTAGGCTTCGCATTCTGTCGACAGACTTCACGGTTCGGCTGAAACGTCACCGCCACCAAATTTAAGTCATTTTAGAAACTGCGTCTGTTTTAACCAAAGTGAAACAATTCATCCGAAAACAGAGACAGTCATCGGATTTATCGACTGCCGGCAGTCCTTGAACTCATCGTGTGTGACTTGTGGTTTCAGGGTTGGTTATAATTCACCAAAAATGAAGAGTTTGCTCGAAACAGATTCTAGACAAAATAAATAAATTAATTTAAAAAACTCTGAGGTCTTTGGTCCAACAGTGAAGCCGTTATAGACAAATGAGACAAAAGTTCTGGTAGTTTTCAGCTGAACTGTGGGCAGTGAGACAAGTATGGAAACAAATTTGGGTCACCAGCTATCTTCCAGATGTTGGAAACACGTGTGATTATTCCATTTATGCAGCATAACTAATCACATAAACTCAACTTTTGCTTTCCTTTAATTTATTCTTTCTAAATGCTGCACAGAAGAATCTCTGAGTTCTCTCTCCTCCTTCGTTCTGTTTCCACACATGTGCAGGACTTTGGAGGGAAAGTGAGAGGAAACCGAGTCAAAAAGTTAAAAAACAACCGTTCACATTTTCACGCTGATTCTGATGTTTTTCAACCAAATGAAGAACGAAGTCAACATTTCTCAATCAGAACATCATTCTGGTGTTTGATGCTCAGAAAACGACGGGTTATCGAACCCTCTTTGCTCACTTTCAACCGCCTGGAGCTGTTTTATCCGTCACACTAGCAGTGAGAACTGAGAGAAACGCTGGGACTTAATGTTTTACCCGATCTGAACTCGGGCCCATTCAGCGAACTGGGCTTCATCCAAATATTAGTTCACCTCGAGGTTGCAAGGTGTTCTTATCTCGGATGGGAGCTATTTAGGAGAATCTGAACTTTTTCTGGATGAATCATTTTAAACGTTCTCGCCGGATGTTGTTTTTGAAGTTCAGTTCACGACATTCGTTTTCGCAAAAGAAAAAAAGAAGTCTCAGTGACTCTTGTTGCTGTCGGGAAACTGGGCCGATGGAGCAACCGATGTTTGCCCGAGTCCAAAAGGCAGCGTTGGGTTATGAAATCCATGTCCTCAACACCCACACATGAACTCAAGCCTGTAAACAGGTGCAGACGTGGTTTGATTTGCACTTTTGTGGTTTAAACGAACCTCAAATACAACGACTGGACCTGTTGGACGTCGGCTGTTAAATGAATCCCTAAAAACTCGTCTGATTGCAGCTTCCTGAAAGTTCCTTTGCACCTCTGTCACAGTAAACTTTTGGGTTTTCACCAAACAATTTGCTGCTTAATTGAGAAACAAGTATAATCGTTAGTTGCGGTTGAGAACTTTGGACAAAAAGCCGCGTTTTAGTCCCCTTTGCGAACTAAATCACCAAATCTGTGTCAACATTAAACATCGTAGAAGCTCTGAATTTGCTTATTGTGTGACAAAAACCTTCACCATTTCAGTTGATGTATTTTTTTTTATTACTTTTTAGTGCTTCGTCTTACTGCTATGATAGGTACAGTTCTTGCAGCATGCTCGATTGTATTTATTCAATACAAAAAAAAAGAAAGACAGATAATCAGCAGAAAAATAAAAAAGCTGGAGATCTCGGCAGGTGGACTAGCCAGATATCTGCAGTGGAAACATCTTTGCGAATAAAACTAACCTCTAAAAGCCGAGGAAGAAGGGAAGCCTTTTTGTGGGCTCAGTTTGAGCAGCCCAGTACTTTGGCGCCACCTTGTGTTCAGTTCTTTTACGCTGTCTGACTTCACATGTCCTTGCAGCAGACGAACGGGAGGGAGTCGTTGCAGTTGGCTGAGTACCACTGCAACTCAACTGCAAAGAAAAAAAAAAAAAAAAGACGACAAAGAGATCAGACTTTAAGGATCCTTTCATTGCAGCTCCTTCACAGGCTTTAAAAACAAAACTGCAGTGAAAGTGCTGAATGTAATCCAAAGTGTGAACACCCGCAGCATCAAGCAACCGTGAGGAAGATTAGGCGACGCATGACCAAACAGCAGACCGATGAAGCAGTCGTGTTTCCTGTCTGCTAGCTAGCTAGTCTCTTAGCGTAAAGAATGTAAGTACGTCACAAAGCTAAAGATCTCTCTCTTGTTTGTCCACTGAGAAGATTTGTTGGGACGACTTGAGGTTTTCAATGGAGCGGCCACACAATCGTGGATTAATTGCTGACGAGCAAGCGATTAAACAATCAAGCTGAGGTAGGGCGTCAAAGCTCTGACACAAGGATGTGAATAATGGCTCCGCTGCTGCTGCTTCGGTATGTCCGTGTGGAGCATTCGGCCACATCCTGAGGCATGTTCGGAAAACAAGCTCTGCACTGGCAAACACCTGGACAGTGAGTCGTCACTGCCACACTGTGACAAATACGTTGGTGGCGAGAGATCATTTTAGATTTTGACGTGGAAACCTGCAAAAAAAATAAAATAAACGGAAGCGAGCGCGATTGCCCATAATCGATTAAAAATATATTAACTGATAGGGCAAAACACACAAAGGACAAACGTCAGCGAGCGTATCGTAGACCAGCTGTAGTACCTGGTTGTTCCACCAGGGGGAGCCTCTTCCTGTTTAACACTGTAGAGACCAGAGGAGGCGTCACTCAGACTACAGCTTTGTTTTAGCAGTTATTAAAACGGTCGCCAGTCGGTTAAGAAAACAGTTTAAATGTGCCTCTCTGGTAGACATGATGAAGTCGGTCATCTACAGGAACACGAGTTTAAAAAGCATCCCTGGTGTCAAGTTCATAGTGTGTGTGTGTGTGTGTGTGTGTGTGTGTGTGTGTGTAGTATTACGGTGATAGTTCATCATCAGGCAGTGATACGCGGTGGTGGGTTTGCTGCCTTGGTACCAGTATTCGTAGTGGAACTTGGAGCCGTCGCGCCACATCCAGTAACCTGGCTGCAGATGGACACAAACGTTCACACATAATTATTATTAAACTGCAACCCTCCCCCCCCAAAAGAAACCTCAAAGATTTACAGCGATCCATCAGTGTACAGGGCTGGGTAATAACACAGAATGAATTTCAGTATTTCCGTACATATATGGAATCGTAGCCGCCGATCCAGGTGAGCGGGAAGCTGTGGGTGACCTCTTTGATCAGATCCTGGACGAAGTGGTTCTGCTCATAGCTGTGGATCGCCGCCAGGTTGCCGCCCTCGAACTGACAGTAAATCTGGAACGAGCAAGACCGATAAGATGAACGTCATTCGTCACAAGTAGGGACGGGCGGCCTTTATTCTGATGGGGCTCAAACGAAGATCTGCTTGGTTGTTCTCTACTGTTGATTTGGTTCATGGCTGTTATATGTTTTCACTTTGTACAACGATAACTTTCATACCTCATCTAGCTTCTCGTACAGCACGGGGGATTTCATGACAAACTACGCTTTTTTTTTCTTTTTTTTTATTACATAAATGAGAATAAAGCGATTTCAGTGAAACACTGTGACTTCTGCGGTGTTGGACGACAGCAGCCACCTGAGGAGATGGTCGCGTGGATCGGAGCGCATTTAGCCGTTTAGCTAGCAACGGGCGCTACGACAAAGAACTCTGGGGTTGCTAATGTCTTCTGGTCGCAGCCGACATTTTGAATCTGGAAAATCCGGATGAAGCAAGAGTGAAAAGATACACTTCATTCATTACAAGTCGCAGCGGGGCGATGATTTGAGTTTTAAATGCAGGTTTGGTTGATTAACTCTCAAATCCATGAGCCGCTCAGTTTCATCGTCAGCTCATGTCCAGCGAGACTTATTGGGTGGAAACTCAACAATCATCGAAGCACCGATGACGGGCTCAGTCGTTCCAGGAGTTTAACTCGATCTGTGGCAAGAACTGCGGTTCAGATGTGGTTCTGTCTAAACAAAACCAGCCCTAAATTCAACATGTGTGAAGGGCTGAGTGGCTGGTCTTTCGTCTTTGTCGCTCCATCGGTCCTCACCTCAGCTTCAAGCCATGTCTTTGCGTACTCGACGAATTTGTAGCACTTCTCGTCGTAGTAAGTCCAGCCTTCTGGGCAGTGGTAGTAGTGTTCTAGAAGCAAAAGAAACCCAGTTAGACTCAGTTATGCGTGTGTGAACATTTTAACATATTTGTACTTGGACTGTAGCTTGATGCTGCTAAACCGAAGAAGACCAACAAGTGCTGACGGCCGTGGACTTTCCTCTACAGCCACCTGACTTCAACCTCTTTCATCCAACTCAGTCTCGACTCAATGATCTTTGTTTATGGCTCCATTGTCTTCTTGATTAAGTTTTAGGGGAAATGCGATCTCTGCTGGAGTTCTCGCCGATGTATCTTGTAATCTTTTGCTTCACTGCTGCTCCCTTTAAGCCAACCAATCATACATGGGACCAGAAAATGGAGGAGACGCTGCAATTATGAAGTGAAAGGCTCTTGTTTTAAACCGAACCCTGATCTTTTTCCTGACCAAGTCATATTGGTGCGGAGCATTAAGCACGCTTCTACCACGTCGAACAAGCACGAGTGTAAAACTGGATGTAAATGAAACGGATGGAACTCTGGTGTTTAGGTTCAGACTTTATGGCTTTATCGAACCTCGACACGTCGCGTCACAGGCCACAACAGAATCGCCTTCCTTTCAAAACGTACCTGAGGATGTGGTTTAATTTTTGGATGAACATAAAGTTGCGGAGACTGCGTTGGTTAGAGATAGAAAAACCAGAACTGCTGTTGATTAGCAAACCACTGGAAACCTGAAGATCCCACTATTCTTACTGCTGTTTCACAGTTTTGCACTCTAAAGAAACGCCGCAAAATAACAACCACTCACCGCAGTCGATAGGGTCGGAGCCCAGCGGCCTCTTCGTGTACGGCAGCTCTTCCCCGGTCTTGACGTCGACGCACCAGCAGTACCCGCTCATCGATGAGCACTGCCACGGGATGAAATTCCCGTCGGCGTCGCACTCCGGGCAGTACACTCCGTGATAGTAAGAGCAGTACATCTTCTTGTACTCGCAGAGGCTGCCAATGACCTTGGGCTGGGTGGCGTTGATCGGACCTCCTCGGCTCAGGGCCAGAACGGTGCAGAGCGCCAGCAGCACGCCGAGCGTCTTGCCGGCGAACATGATGACCACAACTGGGACCTTCCAAAAACAGAGACGTGAAAAACTGTCGGTCACGTTTCTCAGCAGATCTACATAAAGTCGGGCGTCGAGGACAGCAAAGGTCATCTGCACATCTTTGCAAAAACTTTGGTTATCGACATCAGGGAAGCTGTTTTTTGGGGGCTTGTTTTGCACCCATGACAAGTTACTCAGATCATTGATTACACTTACAGACATGAGCCACGTGTTTTTCTATTTGTTACGTGTTGTGATTGCTAGCAAACTTCATTTACTCCATTTTCCTTTTTTTTTTTTTTAAACAAGTAAAGATTTGCTTAAAATCAATAATAAATTAACCGAATAGTTTTTTTGTTTGTTCAAATCATTCTTTGCATGATACTGAAGTTCTCAAAATGGTTTAAAATATCCGTTTGCACGCTCACAATTGACAAATATAACTCTGTATATGTGCAGAACATCATACTGCAAGTCAACGAAGCAGAGTTAATGACATTCATAAGAACAATGTAAACACTCACAAGGTGGACTGGCTGTCTTCTGGATCAGCTGGAGTGTTGAGTCTCCTCTGGCAGCCTCCTCCACTGCTCGTCGGCCTTTTATCCTGCAGATCGCTGGCTTGTCTCCATTTCCCAGAACTTCGTTGTAGCCTTGAGGCCAAGTGTCACATTAACAATGGCTCTTTTCAGCACATATCCCTTCACCTCTACCTTACTTATTCGTCGTAAACAAGCTATTGTGTGTCTTTCCCGGATTGCTGCAGTCACAATGGGCTTTGGGTTACATCGCTTTTGTGTCACTTTCATCGCATTGTTCGTGTCGGCTCATCGAGTCTGGCCTTCCCAAAATCACGTCCCCTCTGTTTGCACCTTCTAGCTTTCAGGTTAGCTGTAACTTTAGGTTCAAAAGAATTATTTCAATTACATCAAAATGTGCTCTTATCTTACATCCTTGCATTGTGCAAATCTGGGTCTCAGACAATTTAAACACTGTGACCTCTTGAGATGAGCTGTATCACATCATACATCATATCATATCATGTCATATCATATATTATATATTATCTGGCCAAAACAACAGAGAATCTACGAGTTGTTTGGTTTCTGATTCTGCCTATTATGTTATATTGTTGTATATGACTCACGTTAATACCCTTATCGCTGAGTAACTGAGGCCACCTCATGTCACAAGATCTGAACCACTTTAAGGTCACAGGCACAGAAATGGACGTCCTTTGGCTGAGAACCGTGGCAGCATGAATGTGCAATTTAACCAAGCACTTCCTGCAGCGCCCCCCGGTGTGCGGACGCCGCCGTCTACATCTTTATTGCACACAGTCATGAAAAAAATGATCAGACCACCTTGTTTTCTTCCATGTCTTGTTCATTTTAATGCCTGGAACCACTGAAGGTACATTTGTTTAGACAAATTTAATGATAACAACAAAAATAGCTCATAAGAGTTTAATCTGAGAGCTGATATCAGACATGTTCCAGGGTTCTCTAGATAATAACCAAAACCACTGAAGTCCTTCCATCAGTAGCTATACCATAATGCTGCCAGAACAGAGCTTTTAGACATTCCATGTTTTCTTTTCTGTCTGTTTTAGTCACATGATGCACACAGGAGTTAGTACCTGATGGCAGAACCATAGTTTCACACATTTGTTTGTGGGCTTGTGCTTCTCCATTTAGCCTTTGATGGTTTCCACAGGTTTTCAGTTGGATGTAGATCTGGTGACGGAGCAGGCCAAGGCATGGTTCCAGTGTTCTGGTTCTCCATCCAGGCTTTAGCTGACCTCGCCGTGTGCCAAGGGGCATCGTCTGGTTGGAAAATCCAGTCACTGGAGGCAGGAAAGAGTTTTCCAGCTGATGGCAGAAGACTGTTTTCCAGAGTAGCCTGTACATGACCTGGTCCATTCACCCTGTTCCACCCAAACTGGAACCAGCCCAGATGGTCCCTGATCCACCCCCATGTTCTACTGTAGGGGCAGGACAGTCTGGTCTGGAGGCTCCTCCAGGCTTCCTCCTAACCAGGAAGTGGGCTGGAGTGGGCATCAGCTGAACATTGGGTTCATCCCTAAAGAGAACCTGAGCCCAACCATCACCAGTCCAATCCTTGTGGTCCCAGCAGAGAGGAACCGGGCTTTCCTCTGCCTTTGGTTGATGAAGGGCTTCTTCTGTGTCCTGTGTGACTTCAGACCAGCTTCAACAAGTCGGTTTCCAACAAGTCCCATGTCTCCACAGTGGCCACTCATGTTAGGGTCCCTGGAGGTCTGACGATGATTCCTGACACAGAACAGATGAGTGCTCGGTCATCTGGTGGGTAGGAAGACGTTTCCTGCTGCCACCAGCTAGCGATGTGGTAGCACCACGGTGGGCTGGTTGTTTCTTAAAGTAATGAACGTCTGTCTTGGAGATCTTGGAGCAGGTCACACAGGACATAAAAGATGATGGAATCAGCTGCATTTTGTGTCGTGTTCATTGTATTCTTCAGGTAACAGACCTTCAGTGGTACCAGGAATTAAAATGAAAGAAAGAAAACAAGGTGGTCTGGTCATTTTTTCCGTGACTGTACAAAACGAGCTGCTTTTTATCCAAAACCCACAAAACGCATCAAACAAACTCATCAAACACTCTCACTTTTAACAGGGAGGTCTTTGGGGATTGGCTCACTTTTGGAGGACAATCGGGGAACTGCAGATTTTGGTGGTTTAGCATTGCGTCATTCTGTGAAAAAATCCATCTGTGCCTTCAGGCTGACCTCCTCAGAACATCTGGCTCTGGATGTGCAGCACCTTTATCTACTGACCGGAGTTCTACCTTCAGACTGTGAATGTTCCAGAGGTCCAGGTCCTTGAAGTCCACAGAGGAGGCTCCAGATTGATCACTTTAATGGACTTCTTCCGTCAGTTCTGAGCCTCAAAACTTCATCAGTGCAGCAGATAGACACATGACATTTAGGAGGAAGAACACATCTGGGTTCTGGTAGAACCTGACACCAGATCAGTTCTACATCCATCCAGGTGTCTCAACACTGGATCTAATGGCTCAATATAGACTAAATACAGCTATGAGTCCTGTCTGTAGATGGTCCTGGTGTCAAATGATGGTATAAACGTTCCTCCCATTGTCTAGAACTGGTTCTGACCAACCACCATCACACATGCTGATATGGACCTGGAAAGTTTTACCCAGAATGCACTTGTAAAGTTTCCTCTGGTGAATGATCAGAACCAGAACCACATCCAGGGTACTGATGATTGTTTTAGTTCAGCGTCAGGCAGCAGTGAGGAGTCAGAAACGATGAAAAGATTTATCGACAATGGAGACAAAAGATTTTCTGTTAAATCTGAGCCCTTTATTAGCCTATTTATCCATGTACGCTGGCTGTAGTCCCGGATCATCCATCTGTCTGTGGATGAAACTGTAAATGAAGTGGATAACATTTATCTGCACCTTTGCTCCAGGTTAAAGATGTCAAATATTACAAAAAGTCTCTCAGATTATGAGCCGGTGCAGCCGAACTAAAAAGGTTCGGTGCAGCAGAGCAGCCGATGTGAAGGGTTTGGAGTCGGGAGGCGACGCAGCATCTGTAGCTTCAGCAGCCTTTCAGTCTGGAGGTTTACGAGATTTTATAGCTCCACGAACGCTGCATGTACCGGATGATATGCTACCTGACCCAGTCGGACTCAAGTGGTCCCAAAACCCAGCCTGTGACCCAGATATTCACAATAACGATTAAAAAAAAAAAAAAAAAAACAGCGTCCGATAAGATAACAAAAGATTTAATGTATCACGCTCTGTTTTAAATGCTCCTCTGGGACCTAAAGCTACAGGTAACTTGAAAACTACAAGGTGCACACAAACAGTCTGGGAAGCCGGAGCACATTGAAACGCCGAACAATGCCCTGAAAGTGACACGGAAACGGTGTAACTCAAAACCTACAGAGGAAGAATATCTGCACACACACACACACACACACACACACACACACCCACACGGTAAATAAAGACAACAAAAGCTCAGCTTTCATGTGAAATACTAATAAGATCTCCTTCCACTTGTTTTTGTCATTTTGGAGATGGAGCCAATATTTAATGTCCTTTAGCAGCTATTTGGGAAAGTGGAGCTGATTTTAAATACAGCAGGATGTTCTTACACCAATCCGATACGTAAACAAGCTTCCGTTACAGGCGTCTGCATCTGTGTGTTGATATTTTATTTTATTCTTTTATCAGTCACAGCACTTTCCTCCGTTTCTGTTTCTTCTTTTCAATTTTATGTTCCAACCGAGTTATTTTATTTCAAACGACTGAATCTGTTTCTCCGACTCGCCGTTGGCCTGACACCACTGTAAGCCTGGTCGAGTGTCGGTTTGAGGGGAAGCCGTCGTGGTCACGGTCCTGTGCATGCAGCGGTGCGTTAACAGCGTTCAGATGCATGAGTTTCACAAAGACCCACATACAATAAACTTAGCCGTTGTCGCGAATCAGTTATTTTCTCAAAAGTATCGGTGCAGCAAAATGAGGCCGTGAGGTGTAGAAATGAGGAAAGTGACAGTTCACTGAGCTTTTTCTCCCCCCTACATTTACAGGTTTCCTCCTGTATTTGCATGCTCACTACCTCTTTTCATGCTTGCTGCCGTCCTGAGAGTCCTCACTTCCTCCCTACAAAGTCGTAAAACCCTCCTCAACTCGGACTTTATCACTTTAAACCGTTTTTATTTCTCTGTAACCGGGGATCAGCTCTGCAGACAAAACCTCCCGACGCCGAGTTATCTTTAAGGAATGCTCAAACAAAACATGAAACTTGCTGCTGCGTCCTAAAGTTGTTTCAGTTGTGACCTTCACATTATATAAAAGTGGTCGTGAGTGTTCAGCCGTGTCGCTGATAAAACACACAAATGACTACAAAAAAAGGGAAGCGCTTTGGTAAATGAGGTGCAGCCTGGATGATTCAGCGTCAGCCTGAAGCGACTCTCCAGCGAAAGGTAAATACTTTGATGTTGCTCTGGTTTTTCTGAATTCTCAACAGCATAAGATGGCAAACATATTAATTTCAAGGTTGAAACTCGAGTTGTTGTCTTGTTCTGGCTGTGGAAACTGTTGTTGGCGTGTTTGAGCAAACTTTTGATCTGGAAACCAATGACATGAGCCCTTAGTGCTCCAGAGTACAATCAGGTTGCTGTAGTGTTGCAGTGAAGACCACCGAAACCGAGACCAAGTCACGAGGAAGACCCAGTCCAGTTGTGGTCTTAATCTTGAAATAAAATCCTCCGTCCGCTCAGTCGGAGTAAAACTTGATTTTCCAGAAGTGCTCCTGAGATCGATCTCGAGTACGTTCAACTTTGTCAGGGCTGGGACTTCAATGTGTTAAGTTTGAATTAAGTAAATACAGAAAAAATAAGATTCATTCACACCTTTCTCAGTTCCCTGATTTCTGGTACATCAGTGACGCTCGTGCATACGCTCGAGCCCAGGAGGTGGCGCTAATGCCCCCAAAGTTCGTTTTCCAGCCACAAATACGACACACAGGATGCAGCTCACGTAAAAGTTTGTGACGGAAGACGAGAGCGCATTGCTTGTTAGAAGGAACGGTTTATATCCTGTCAATGCTACGTGTCCACCGGGGAGACTTCACCAAAACTGGCCAAATTAGTTGGAACAGTGCGGTTGTGTTCAAGATCAACAGGCAGACGGCCGGGTGTCACTAGAGGTCGTCACTTTGGTTTTGATTAATTTAAATAATTCAAAACTGGATGAACTTTCAATGAATGCAAGATTTCCAAGATGACAATTAATGTAGGTGAATTTATGAACAATTAAAAACAAAAACTTTAGAAAGACTGTGCTGACAGTTACATGAAAGTATAAAACTCAGTGCAACAAAAGTCAATCTGCCTGTGGTCACTGATGCACAAGTTAGAAACCCTGTGATGACTGAAAGTGAACTGCGTCCACCTGTGATTTCATGATGACATGAACATGGTCCTAAAATGAGCTGTGGACAGCAGAACGTTCTGCATGCTTACATCATGGCTGAACCGTGTGATTGTGAGACTGGACAAAGATGGAAAAGGATCCAGAAGACCAGTGAGCAGCTAGAACCCAGTGCAGCCCAGTGTGAGCAGGAACCAGGAGGTCCAGAAGGAGCCACAGCAGCACTGATCAGGGCTGCAGTGGTCGTCCTCCTACAATGACTCCACGGACAGTCAACTACTGTCACTATGGAGCTGTGGACACCAGACAAAGGCAGCTG
>NW_007579619.1:102899-109038 GCF_000690725.1 Stegastes partitus | reverse complement strand
CAGAACTAAACCTGGCTGCTGCTCACAGCTAAACTTCCACATCAAAGTTCACCAGAGAACATGAACAGAAGCCTGATGGATGCTGGAGAACATTGTCTGGTCAGATGTAGATCAATGTGTTGGGCTCACATGGAGTCCAGATGTTTGGTGTGAACCTGACCAGGACCACCACAGTGAAGCACGGCGGTGGCAGCATCATGATGTGGGGTTGCTCCATGACTGTCTGAGGATAAAGCAGAATGCTGGTTAGACATGATGACTGAAGAAGAGAAATATTCCACCACGAGAACAAAATCACACAAGAGCTTCTCCTCAAGAGCAAAGTGAAAACTGCGACCAGGACAAGTTTGTAGTCTGACTTGAATCCAGTAGAGAACATTTAGAGTATTTAAAAAGAAAAGTAGAGCAACATGATGACGCCAGCTGAAAAACAACCTTTAGAGTGACAGAACCTCTGCAGGGATGTGGAGGATTGAATCTGTCATCGAACATGAAGACGGACATTTAAAGTTCGATAAGATGAACTTTGCTGATGCCTCGCTGGAGAAATTCACACGTCACAGCAGCTGGATGCAGATGAGGAAAAGGAAAGGAGCAGGACAAGAATTACAAAAGTACAATGAGGCTAACACAATAATGAAGGTCTCAGAGAGAAAGTACACATGATGCGTTGAGCGTTTTCCTTTGTGGTGTTTCCGCAATATCACAGTCGTTTTCCAATCGTGTTTAAGTCTGCAGCTGGTAAACGACACCGAACGGCGCTTCTTCTTCTTCTTCTTCTTCTTCTTCTTCTTCTTCTTCTTCTTCTCTGCAGTTGGCTGAGTGATGCGACAGACAGCAGGCAGGTATCAGTGCAGCAGGAAGTGGGGGGATGGGCAGCGCTGTTTGCACAACCGCTATGTAACGGCTGCTGAGCGTCGGGAGAGGAGAACCTGAAACCCGAGCACCGGTACCGATACCAACGTGGTACCGATGCTCTGGATCCATCCTCCCGCCGCTAGAGCACAGCTTGACGAGCAGCCGTCGGGTCGTGCGGGAGCAAACTCTGACGAGGTGCCACCCGGACGGCTCAACAGGTCGGGCTGTAGTGTCCGGGTCCAGGTCACTGCAGGTCCTTCCCCGACTCGTCTCCCCGTATTTCTTGTCTCTCTCTCCACTTGCAACTGTAATAAAGAGAGATGACGTGACACCGGACGAGCTACGAGGAGAAGAAAGCGTTGAAAAAACTACAGAGGAGAGCTGAAGCGATGAAGGGTTTGTCTGACCTCCTCCTGTGGGGCCTGTATGTTCAACACCGTGAATCCAGACCGATGCGATTACTGCAAAGTGTTTTCAAGCTCTGAGTCGGTTCACACGCCGGTGATGTTGCGCAGGCTCACGTCTGTCGTCCGCTGCCATGCATCATGAGAACTGTGTCGAATGCACACAATGAAACGCTGAGGACTTCCTCTTTCATCCACTTCTACTTCTTCCCTGCGTTTCTTTCACTTCTGCTCCGACTCTCGCTGTCTCTTGTCTCTGTCTCACCTGGTTGACTCACCTCCATCTCCTGCAGTATGAGACATCCCACCGGCTGCCACTTTGCCCTCCTGCTCCTCCTCCTCCCCCTGAGCCGGGGTCAGGACTCGGGCGACGGGGGGTCGACCTGCAACCGCTGCGACTCGCGGCTCTCCTGCAACTGTTCCCACGGCGGATTCACCCGCGTTCCCGTGGTGACGGAGCGAGCGCTGACCCTCGACCTCTCCTGCAACATCATCTCCGTGGTGACAGGCGACGACCTGGCGGGCCACGCGCCGCTGAGGGCTCTGGATCTCCACGGTAACGCTGATGGGCTTCATTGGGTTGTCATAGCGACACGGGGAAAGAGAGACAGAAAAGAAACAAAATCCGAGAGTTACCAAATAGCAAGGGTCGTAGATGAGCTGTAGCAACCAGGTAGCCGGTGAAGGAGCACCACGGCATGAGGCCTACTGACGTCCTCTAATCTATTCACCTCCTTCCATTAAAGAAAAGGCAAAATCCACAACAGTCCCTCAAATAACTAGAAACTGGAAAAAGTAATAATAAATAAAAATTTGCTAAATTATAATTTAGTGAAATGAGACGTTGCTTTTGAATTGTGGTTGAAAAGAATAATTTAAAAAACACAGATGAGAGGCCTTTGCTGGTGAGCAGTGGTCCAGAATACCTGTCAACAGGTGCACAAGTCTGACTGAGAGTTACAGGAAACACCTGATGATTGGCTCAGAGGGTTGTTCAGCTAATTGTTTTTTTTCTGTTGACCCACAATTCAAAAGCAACGTCATGATGTTCATTACATTTTTATTTATTATTACTTTTGTCAATTTCAGCTTATTCCAGCGACTGAAGTATGTTTTTTCCTTCTTTAATGGGAGTCTGTGAACACATCAAATTGTTTCTGGCGTGTTTTTTCCCCCCACATTTCCTCGTAATAACAGATGCAAACACAGAACAACGCATACAACAAAACCAGTGTTAATCTGTAACAGTGCTGTCAAACGATTAAAACCACCGGGCTGCTGGGGATTAATTTCGATTAATCGCGATTAAATATCATTCAGATTTAATCTATGTTGATCGCGTTGCACCTTGCATGAGAGACTCAAGAAAGAAGGGAATATATGTGTACTGACCGTGTTTATTAAAGGTTCACGTTAACAAAGAACTTCTCTTTTCCGTGAGGGCGGCAAGCCGGGCGACGCGTTAGCCGCGGTGCGACCGACGCATGCTTCACGTTAATGGGGTGCTTTAAGCTGGAAAAGAAAACTCCTTCCTGCAGAGTGTGATGTTACCGTACGTCGGCTGACTGTTCCATCTTGTTTTGTTGTTTTTTAATTCAAATTTCCCAGCGAGAGCGCCACCTTGCTGTTTAGCGTCTTCCATTTCAAGCCGGTTGGTTCTGCCACTGCCGGATCAGCGGCCCATTAGCACATGACTGCGACGGAAAGTTGGACAAACTGCCCGACATGCGTTGCCGGAGACGTTCCTGGGATTTTGAGTCATTAGTGGGTCAATCATGATGATGGATTAATCCGCACTGACGTGTTCATTTTGACATCCTTACCAACACTAACAAGGTTTCAGGAAACTCAAAAAAAAAAAAAAAAAAAAGTTTAATTTAGCTGTTGCTGTCTTCCAGGTAACAGATTAGCTGCGATCCACCCGTCAGCCTTCGACTCTCTGTGGAGCCTGGAGGAGCTGGATCTGTCTGACAACCGGCTGGCTGCTCTCCACCACCAGTGGTTCAGCAAGCTGGCAGCCCTGCAGCGGCTCAACCTGCTCAGCAACCCGTACAGGTGAGGAGGTCGGCTTGGAAACATGCACGCTGCTGGCTGTCCAGGTGTGTCTCACTGCAGCTCCTTCCACCCACCCTGCAGCCGCCTGGGTTCTCCGGCGCCGTTCCAGGGGCTCGTCCGGCTGAGGAGGCTGGCGTTCGGAGGTCCGGCCCTGGAGGAGCTGAGGAGGGGGGATCTGTCCGGAGTCACCCAGCTGGAGGAGTTCACCGTGCACGCCAACAACCTGGCCAGGTGTGGTTCACTGGTAAAGGGGCTCCACGGCAAAGTGTTGATGCTTAACGACCTCCGACCAGAGCGCACTGTGTACAAATCAAGCTGGGAGAGCACTCTAAATAATTAAAATAGTACATTAGCAGAGGACAAATCATTTTATCTATTATGACACCTGGGTTTAAACAAAGGACTGTGTTCATACCGAGCAGTTAAAAATGGCTTTAATCAGCCATCTTCGGATCCCAAATGCTAACTACCACAGTATGCTAACTAGCTAAAGATCGTCAGTGTTTCTTCGCTTTAAAGTGGAGAGGCGTGACCGTGTGACACTTCCTGCAGCACAGCAGTCGTTTTCAAATCAAAACCCTCATTTGAAACCGATTTGCTTGAATTTTGCTTAACTATGGATGTGTATGAAGATAGTTGGGAAATTTTAGCTTCATATCTCAAAGACGTAAATAATCCTTTTGCTGGTTTCACTGTGATTTCTCACCACGTCATCGATTTAGATTCTGCAGGACTGGAGGGGTAAATCAAAGCATTTCTGACTATGGGTAATGTGAAAGAAAAAATACCACGAGTTGACTTCTGCGATATATATTTTTTGGGTGCTCAAAGATGGGACTTTTTCATTACTACCAGCTCAACGTGATGAATCTACTGAGCAAAGAGGAGGAAGCCTTGACCCGGAGCTGCTGATTCCACAGATGCAGCAGGGAGGCGTTTAAATGTGGTATTGATGTAGTTTCTGGCTGAGGTGCTGAAGCTGAATGCCTTTGAATGCTCTTGCTGTTCCCATCTTTCGTGTTCTTCGACTCCCTCCTGTCCCCGCAGGTACGAGTCCGGTGCTTTAGCCGACATTTGGCCGCTGGGTCACGTCACCCTGAGCCTCCACGCTCCGTTTTTGACCAACTTGGCGCTGGCCTCGGCTGTGCTCGCCGACGTTACGTACCCCGAGACGCCCATCACTCTGGAGGACCTGCACCTGATTGGGAATTGGTCTGTTCAGCCCTTCAGAGACTCGGCCAGGAGGAGGATCAGGTCCAACAGCCAGCTCTTTTTTTTTTTTTTTTTTTTTAAATTTTAATTTCAGTTTTAGCTATAATGCAGAAAAACCAACCAGTCACCGTCCTGTGGTGTCCCTACACAGGTATCTGTCTTTCCGTAACTTGTCTGTGTCCGATGAGGCCACTGTCAACCTCCTGGTGGTGTTGAATGGGGTTCCACTCACCTCCCTCTCCATGGATGGTGTTACACTGACGGGCGAGGGCAGGTGGGCAACGACACGCTTTCCTGTGTTTATTTATATGAATGTAGCACCAAAAAAAAAACCACAAACACACACACAAAAACAAGGACACAACCAAAAGACTGCAGAAAAGAAATTCACAAATGCATCACCCAAAAAGGCAAAACTAAAGGTGACCCAAACCTTTGAGCATGTTCTGACTGCAAGAGCCGCCCTAGTAGAACCCCTCTGAGGGCTGTTTTCAGGGGACAAACCAGAACCTCCAGGGGTTGGCAAGCAGGCTGACATCAAAGCAAGTTCCCACCCAAACCAGACATGTTTGCATTAAAGGCAGGACACATTGATCTGGTTTAACCTTCTATTCCATAAGTATGTGTTTAGTGGTGACGCTCTGGAACTATCTGAGCAAGTCCCTGAGATCACGATCTCTCTGAGCATTTAATAAATGAACAAAATATAGACGGCAGCAGCAGAAAGTCCTCTAAAAAAACAAGGTGCCATTATGAACACGGGTGCTGATTTAGCCCTGGTCTGATTTGGATGTCGGGAGGAACTCAAGGTCGAAAGACAAACAAATGACGTCTCTGTCAACGTCTACAAGTTGACAGAGTTTAATGTTTGAGCTGCTGTAAATTCATCAACAGATCACAAGAACAGAAATTTCAGATAAAAATCTCCAACTCGAGAACACACACACTGGCGCATTGTTGAAGTTTTGGTTGTCGAGTACTGATTAAAGCTAATAAACTAATAAAAAACGAATGCTGACGTCCACCTCGTGGGCTTTAATATAGCACTGCACTGCAACAGAAGCTGTTTTAATTGTTTTTCCTTTTTTTGGTTGGTGGTAGGTGGGAGAAAGCCAACTGGACCGATCACAGAAGCGTCGACGAGTTCTTCATTCGAGACGCTGTGGTGCTGAATGTCTTTCGGTTCGTCTCTTTTCTGCAGCTAAGGTTTTTGCTGCAATACCCGAGGAAAGTGTCCGTCATAAACTCCGAGGTAAACAAACAACAACAACAAGGTGTCAGTCGTAGCTACGATGTCAATCTGCAAGTTCTAACATGCAGAGACTAGATTGCTCGTTGTTGGCCTTCAGCAGTTTCATTTTTATTAACTGTTGGCTCATTGTTCGCTGCAATATAAAGTCCTGCACCTCTATGGAAACAGAAAAACCAGGAAGGAGGAGAGAAAACTGTCATCTGTGCAGTATAAGGACAACAAAAGTTGAATTCACTGGAAAAGGTTGAGGTTCTACCGACGAAAGATATTCAGCTACTTAGATTTTTACAATTTCCTGAAACCTTCAGTCTTTCCCTGTACTTTGCAAATCAGGTGTAGAAAGATGTTCCACCATCAG
>NW_007579619.1:95529-102259 GCF_000690725.1 Stegastes partitus | reverse complement strand
TTATTGATCCAGCAGGTTGGATTTTGAATGCAGATTCTTTTTTACATTTTTTTTCTTTTTTACAGCATCTGGTGCAAATACTGCATTTTTGTGGCTTTTTAAAAATGAGACGTGCAGAATGAAGTTAGATTTGTTTCATTTTTCTGACAGAAACACACGAAACGTTCGAAGACTGTCGGAGAATCTAACATTTTTTTTGACTCTTTGAATCTGTTTGCCGTCTTTTCATTTATTTGCATTTATTTTTTTCTTCTTGTTTTGTCGTTATCTTGATTTTGCGTCGCTTTATTTGGCCTCACTGTCTGGCTTCCTGTTCTTATGTTGCCTTCTGCTTTTCCCACCAAAGCACTTCATAAAGGTACCGCTGAAGTAAAGTTATTCATGTTCAGCGACTTGTGACTCGTACCGCCAGGTGTTTGTGATGCCCTGTCCCACGTCCCAGCTGCTGGTGAACCTGCAGTACCTGGACCTGTCCGACAACCTGCTGACCGACCTGACTCTGGTGGAGACGCTGTGTGATGACACAGAAACTCTGAAGGAGCTCCGAGTTTTAAACATCAGTGGAAATGCTCTGAAGGTGTCTGCATGAAACTTAGAGTAGAATTCATGTCGTCTGGTGTCTGATGTCTTGTTTGCCAGAAGCTCTTTTATGAAGACAACATGTCTCTGTCCCACTTCTGTCCAGTCTTTGTCCACGGTGAGCCGGCTGGTTACAAAGTTCTCCAAGCTGACCCACCTGGACATCAGCAGGACCGTCTACAGCTCCATGCCCTCCAGCTGCCCCTGGCCCTCCACCCTGCGATACCTCAACATCTCTGGGGCTAAGCTCACCACCACCACTCCCTGTCTGCCCATAACCCTGGAGGTATGGAGGTTGAACCATGGAGCACAGAGCCTAACACTGATGTAAGACTTTCATCTTGTACTTTATTGTTTACAGGTGTTGGATCTGAGCAACAACAATCTCAGAGGCTTCACTCAGCGCCTGCCTGTGCTCAGAGAGCTCCACCTCTCCGGGAACAAATTTCTGAGTTTACCGCCTGGGCAGCTCTTCCCCAGTCTGCAAACTCTGACAATACAGGTAAGACACAAGTCACATATCTACTTCCAGTCCTCTTTGTGTGCTCTCCAGTAGGGTTGGACCGATTACCGGACTGGCTGATCGTCGTGGCCAGTATTTGGTGTTTTTACCGTTATCAGTATTGTTGTTTTTATTGGCCGATTATCGATGCAGACTCCTCGCTCTGTCAGTCGTCACTCCGTGGCCTCAGAAATGTCTCTCAAGCTGAGACTGAAACAGAAAATCAGCTCCTCTCACAGTGGCTAAGGCTAAGCTAACAGCTAGCGTCTAAGTTCGAAGGCAAATTACCCTGAAACAGAGTCTGGAAAACAACACTTAATTAACACCTAGTTATGAATGACAGGTTCTCTTCTATCACATGCTGTTAAAACATCACATTCAATGTATATATTTTCCAAATATCAGCTATCGGCCTTTCTTGATTACTAATAACCGGCATGGGCCCTACAAACCCCATATCGCTGGGTCCCGACTCCCCAGTTTGACTCCCTTTGTCTATTTTTTTTTTTTTTACAGTTAAACACCCTGAACATGTTCGGCCACTCAGACCTCCAGTCATTCAGACGACTCGAGAACCTCCAGGCGGGTCAGAACAAGTTTGTTTGCTCCTGTGACTTCGTCAACTTCCTCCAGTCGACACTTAAAGGAGACGGAGACGTCCAGTTAAGAGACGGGGAGGACAGCTACGTCTGCGACTCTCCTCTCTACCTGCAGGGGGAACCGGTGGGTCGAGTCCACCTCTCTGTGGTCGTGTGTCATCGGGTTGTGTTTGTGTCTGTGAGCTGTGGGCTGGCGCTGTTCGTAGGGGTTCTGCTGGGTGTCCTGCTGTGGCGCCTCCACGTCTTCTGGTACCTGAAGATGACCTGGGCTTGGCTCAAGGCCAAGCACAGCTCCCGGCGCCGGCAGAAACGCAGAGACGTCGAAGGTTCAGAAGCGTTGCTGCCGTTCGATGCTTTTGTCTCCTACAGTGAAAGAGATGCCAGCTGGGTGGAAAACTTCTTGGTGCCTGAGCTGGAGGAGCCGAGGTGAGTTTTGTCTTTTCTCTGTCAGTAGGGAAAGTGAATGCAGTGGACACAGCTTTGAGAGGAATTTGACCAAAAGCTGAGCCATGAACCGAAGAACACGACTGCATCATTCACTTTCTGGCTCATAACGCGTTAACCCTTCAGCCTTGATTACTCTCCCTTCACAGAAAGTTGTGGAGTCTTCAGACATGTCATTGTAGCGTAGCCGCCGCAAGGACTCAAGCAAAATGAACGCCACTGGTCTTTGGTATACTTACGTGAGTGCCACAGCTACCTGCAGCTGTACATGATAAAATATCCATACGAGGGAGTATGTGGGTAGTATGTGATATATCCAGCGTGTCTCAGTACATAATTGTCAAATACCAGAAATACCGAGTTCAAGACACGAGAAGCGAATTCAAGTCCAAGATACTGACATGACCTGGATTCCAGTTTCATTGAAAGAATAGAATTGATGTGACAAGAGAGAAAGTGTTTCCTCAGACATGTTCCTCCTCAGAGAGGCAGAATCTTGACAGGTTTTCTTGTTAATACTCCAACAGCGAGCTCGACTCTGGGAATCCCAGAACCTCCCGACCGCTGACGCTGTGCCTCCACAAGCGGGACTTCCTTCCTGGACACTGGATCGTGGACAACATCATGAGCGCCATAGAGCGCAGCCGGCGGACCGTCTTCGTCCTCTCCGAGAATTTCGTGCAGTCCGACTGGTGCCGATACGAGCTGGACTTCTCCCACTTCTGGCTTTTCGACGGCCAGGCCGGCGGGGAGGCGGCCATCTTGATCCTGCTGGAGCCGCTGTCCAAGGACGACGTCCCCAAGCGCTTCTGCAAACTGCGCAAACTCATGAGCTCCACCACCTACCTGGAGTGGCCTCAGGAGGAGGAGAGACGGGCGGAGTTCTGGAGGAGCCTCCGCAAGGCTTTGAGAGGAGGCGATGAGGAGGACGACTGACGGAGAACGAATGGAAAGAGGAAGAGAGATGGACGAGGAAGAGGACGGCCATGAAGACCAGAAGTAAAGTCATGAGGTGGGAAAGGCTGACGCAGAAGCTTTGTACGCTTTGATGAGTCAAAAATGAGAAAACAGGAGGGAAAAAGTGTTTCCTTTTCAATTAAACGTTCTCTTGATTTCTAAAATACTTATTCGTCTAAAGCAGGGGTGAGAAATCCTGGTCCTCGAGGGCCACAATCCTGCACGTTTTAGATGTTTCCTTCTTCCAACACACCTGATTCCAATGATCAGGATCGTTATCAGGCTTCTGCAGAGCTTGATGATGAGCTGATCATTTGAATCAGGTGTGTTGGAAACATCTAAAACATGCAGGATTGTGGCCCTCCAGGACCAGGATTGCCCACCCCTGCTCTAAAGCCTGGGCCGTCAAACTCTGACGCTGCAGGTTGTCCTGAAGGTAGTTGGATTAACCGTGAGCAGCAGCTGTCCCTGGATGTCTTGGATGGTCGGTGACATTTAACCCACTGTTCCATGACGCTGTTTATCACAGGCAGACACAGTAACACAAACAGACTTCCAGGCCATCCTTGAACTGCTCATCTATCGGAGAACGACGTTTGATTGACATCGCTGTACGCTGCAGTTAAAAATTAAAACCCTAAAATTATGTTTGCAGGCAAACTGCAGAGCAAAAGTATGGAAGCAAATTAAATATGTGAGTAGTCTGATTTCTATAACTTGTAAAGCTGTCACTTTTTTCCCCCCCAGTGTTGGTTACACTTGTTGGATATTCTCTGCCGTTTGTTTTTCTTTTTATCATTTTGTGAAATAAATCAAACAAAATCTGCCATTAAATTGTTCTTTTTTTTATGTCATTCTGCAAAAAAAGGGACTTCTCTGAGTTCTCTCTACCTCTTGCCATGGTTCTGTTGTAGTTTCTTTTGATGTCAGAACATATGGTTGAGTTTTGCTGGTAGTTTGGTGAAATGGCCACTTGGGGGAGCTGTTGATTCATCGTTGATGCTTCGTCAATCAGGACAGCTGTGTTTCCTCCAGAGTTCACCTGGAGGCCCTGCAACATGCAAGCATCCCAAAACCAAAAGCCAGCCTTTGAAGCTTTATTCTGGTTTGGATGTGATTTTTTTTGGCAAGTTTCTAATTTAGCACGAGCTTAAATCAGGTTTTTTTTCCCCATTAAACAGGTTCATACTGTTTATTTGAGTTCATACAAATTCATTTTACCATCCAGGAGCTGTGACAAAAACCATGTTTGCCGTCAAATTGCGGTGGAATGAGACAAAAAGAAGAGAAAAACAATGAATACAGGAAACTGCAGAGGACGATAAATGTGAGTTTTAATACAATACCAAGATATTACAACAGCGAAATGAAAGGCTTCACCAACGACGGAAGCTGGTTCTGATTCCAGTGCGTCCTCAAACTACCACTCAAGGCCAGAAAACATCATCAGCGATATGAAACCAAACAGCACTTCCACTGTGATGGTTATAACTGCAGAAGCTGAGCATAAAAACCAAAAACATACGAGTTCACCTAAAACACAAAGCTGGACCTGATAAGTTTCAGAGAAAACAAACAAACAAACATTTAATGCACTTTGTCGAGTGATTATTTGGAGTAAAATGATTTCATGAATAAGAAAATGATCTCTGCAGCCAGATGTGGTTGGCCGCTCTGTCGAGGAGCGTCTGATTGGTTACCTAACTCTCCTGCTTGGGCTCGCCGGGATCTTCATCTTTCAGACCCTCTGTTGGAAATTCACCCTCCTGCCCCTCATGTCCAGTTTACCTCAGTCCAACCACAGACTGAATGGCATCTTGTAAGTCTGAGTTTCCCTCTGCTGCCTTTTCAACTCTGTCCAACAGCTCCTTGTTTCCACTCGCATGCAGATTACGCACAAAGCTTTCAAATATAGTCAGCACAGGCTGTGCAAACTCAATCACACTCTGCTTCTTTTCTGAAATCTCTGGAAACCCATAGCAATACCCTGCAGTGTGCAAACCAAAAACTCTGCACCCGACATCAAACACTGGGGAGCCAGAAGATCCGTGATACATGAAGGTGTTGTCGGTCACAACTTTGTCTGCTTTACATCCTCCCTCCAATGTGCTTTCAATGCCTTGTTGTTTGAGCGCTTCGACGACTGACTGGACAACGAACAGCTTGTCTTTGTAGGGGTGTAACTGTTGGCCCACTGCCTGCCCTCGATTGTCTATTTCAATGATGCATGTAGGATCTATTTTTTTCACTTCTCCTGCTGGGTGGCCAATCAGACAGGCTTCACCATTGGCAGGTGGAGGACCAAATTCACTCAGGAGCCCTGGTGGGATTTTAGCTGTTTCAGCTGCTTGGTTTTGTTTCTGGTCCTCAGGCTTGAGCTCCAGTATGGCATAGCCCAGCTTCAAGTCAAAGTCAATCAGTGTCTTCTCTGCAGTGAAAGTGTGGTAATCAGTGTGTGGCTCAGGTTCTTCATAGTTAAAAAGGGCATAAACATTGGTGCCTTCCCGCAGCTTGTTTCCTTCAACACGTTTGTTTAATAAATGCGCATTGGTCAGGATGAACCTATCGAACAGCACAAAGCCTGTTCCCTGACAAACATCCTGAACTATGAGCTTACAAACTGACTTGCCCAGTTGGAGCAGCTTCCTGACTCTGTGAACTTCACTGAAAGACTGTTGGATCTTCCCAAAGTTCTCCTTCTTCAGCTCCAGAGCTCTCTGATAAGAATCACCAGGGAGTGTAATCTCCATCAATTTGATCAGATCCTGAATCTGCTCACTCAGTCGTCTATTCATCGTCCCAGCATTGCCGGCGCTCCCTGACTCATCCTTTGCTTTATTTACACTGACTGGTTGCTTGTTGCTCACCTGTACTTTGTCACTTCTTCTTCTTTCGAGACATATCTTGAATTTTTTCTGATCTACATTGTCGACCTTTTGTTTGCAAACAGTGTATTCATCTGACTTGTCAACTTCGCACAGTTTGAAGCCTTGAAGGTCAACGAAGCGTCCGTCTCTTTCCAGAGCCTCCTTCACAGTCGTTCCTTTCTTTGCATAGACACAGAGATAGTCGAACTCTTTGACAAGACTGCTTTGAAAAAGCTTCTTTGTTCTTGCGTTTTCTCCTCCCTCTCTAGAAATGTAAAAGACAGAATATCTATCGTTCTGCTCTATTTCGTCACGTTGAGCTGGAACCTTTTCCACCTCCTCTGTTTTACAGTGTACGATCAGACACTCATCGTTCTGGACACAAGAACAAGGGAAATGTGTTGCTACGATTGATTTTGTACCCTTTTCACTCAGCTGAATGATGAGTTTCTCATCTGTACACTTGTTTTCCACATATTGTTCATTCAGACTTGATTTAATTGCCTCCAGCACTGTGCGAGGTTGATCACAGTAAATGACGTATTTCTTCCCCGTTTTTCCGAATCTCACGGTGAACCGATGTGAATGTCGATCCTGCAGGAAATCAGAGTGACAAAGTTAAAGTTACTTGATCCCCTTTAAACACAAAAAGGAAAACACAGCTCGTACATCAGTGTACTGACCATTGGACCAACATCCTCCTCTTTCTCTCCCTCCTCCTTTTTCACTCTCACATCACTGGCTGCAGCCATCTGCAAAGGAATAAAAACAGACATTTCCAG
>NW_007579619.1:85680-92609 GCF_000690725.1 Stegastes partitus | reverse complement strand
ACACTCGCTTTAGGCTTTACACGGTCAAAGAAAAAGCCGCCAGAATGCAAACCAAACACTCGGCCGTGAGCATCAAACACTGGGGAGCCAGAGGAGCCGTGATACATGAAAGTGTTGTAGGTCACATGAACGTCAGCATATGGGTCTTTTCTGATCGCTTCATTGATTGCACACAGAGTGAAAATGTGATCCTTGTACTCCTCTACATTTTGGTTGACAGCCGTCTCTCTCTCTTCCTTCACAATGATGCATGTAAGATCGATTTTCTTAACTCCTCCTGCTGGGTGACCAATCAGACAGGCTCCACCATCTGGAGGTAGAGGACCAAATCTACTCAGGAGCCCTGGTGGCACGTTAGCTTCCCCTGTTTCTGTTGGTTGGTTGGAGCTTTGGCTCCCAACGTCGAGCTCAAGTATGGCATAATCCAGCACATCGATGCTGCCCAACAGCTTAGCTTTAAACTCTTTCTTGTGTGGTTCACAGTCAGGCTTTTCATAGTTAAACTCAGCAGTAATCTTTACATGATCTCTCCGTTCATCTCTTAAAAGGTCAGCACACGCTTTGAATAAGTGGGCATTCGTCAAGATCAAGTTATCAAACAGCACAAAGCCTGTTCCCTGTTCTTTAACATGAAATGCATTTATCTTTAACAAACACACTGACTTGCCCAGTTGGGACAAATTAACGAGTCTCTGAACTTCACTGAAAGACTGTTCGATTTTCCCAAAGTTCTCCTTCTTCAGCTTCAGCTGTTCCTGATAGGAATCACCACGGAATCTACTCTCCATCCATTTTTTCAGATCTGGAAACTGCTCACACAGCAGTTTATAGACCTCCTGAGTCTTGACGGTGCTGCCCGACTCTTCCATTGCTCTTCCTACACTGATTCTACTCTTCTTTGCTTTTTCTAACACTGACCGAGTGTTAAGCTTCTGTTGTGACTGTGTTGATGCACTTGGCTGGTGCTGCTGTCCCTGTTGCTCACTGTCGACCTGTTCTTTTGAACAGTTTGCTTTTGTTGTCGTATTTTTTGGAAGACATATCTTGAACTTTTTCTGATCCAGTTTGTCGACCTTCTGTGTACACAGAGTGTGTTCCTTTGAGTTCTCGTCTTCGGACAGTTTGAAATCTTGGAAGTCAACGAAGCGTCCGTCTCTTTCCAGAGCCTCCTTCACAGTCGTTCCTTTCTTTGCATAGACACAGAGATAGTCGAACTCTTTGACAGTCTTGTTTTTAAAAAGTGTCGTTTTTTTTGCCTTTTCTCCTCCCTCTTTAGAAATGTAAAAGACAGAATATTGTTCTCTTGGTAATATTTCGTCATCTTGGCTTCTTGGCTCTTCCACCTCTTGATTTTTAAAGTGTACGATCAGACACTCATCGTTCTGGATACAAGAACAAGGGAAATGTGTTGCCACGATAGACTGTTTAACCACGTCACTCAGCTGAATGATGATTTTCTCATCAGAATAGTTCTTCCTTTTCTCCATCTTTGTAAACTGTTCATTTAGATGTAATTTTATCGCGTCCAGCACTGTGTGAGGCTGATCACAGTCGATGGTGTATCTGAATTTGTCATTTGGGAATTTCACTTTGAAGTGATGTGAGTGTCGACTCAGCTGTAATTTAGAGTGAGAAATTACAGTTAGTTGACCACCTTTATCCAAGACAGAACCTAGTATAGTTGTGAACAAAAGCTTACATGCACCTGTGTAGACCATAGCAGTCTTGGGTTTTCAATTGTTCCTAAAACTCTGAATGTTCTATGATGGAATCACTGAAAAGCACAAATCTTTGTCACACACAAAGAAAACCACGTATTTTGGTTCTCTCATAGATTTATTTTAGGTTTTCTGAAAATATGACAAAATCTACTTGGTTAAAAATAATCATGCAGTCATGCTGATATTTGGTTCAGCGTCCATGTTCTCCTCAGTTGGGTTCTTCTGGTTTCCATCCACAAGCTTCCAGATGATCTTTGACTCCTCTTGAGTGTTCCAGTCCAGACTTTGGGGAGACCAGACTCTGAAACCTTCGTTCCAGCCTGATTGAACCATTTCTTTACCACCAGCAGCCGTAGTCAACTGCTGCCTCTCAAAGAACTTAAAAGTGACATGAAACTAAGAAAATGTAAACGACACATCTTTTACATCTTCAAACTGATAATTCAAGCTGCTTTATGTGTGTTTTTGCTCCAGCAGAATTTGTCCTCTTTCCAGAAGACTTCCATCATAAAAAATTCAGAGTTATAGGAGAAATTCAGGACTATATACACGAGGACATACATAGCTCTGAGTGTGTATGTAAACCTTTGTTTGTGACTTTCACTTGTGCGGTACATCAGGGTGTACTGACCTTTGATTCACCGCCATCCTCCTCCTCTTGCTTCACTCTCACCAGACTGGGTGCTGCCATCTGCAAAATGACAGAAGAACTCAGATACATAACGGTTTGACATTATGGTATGTGTTTTGTGTTCCTCCAGCACTTTCAAAATGATCTCCGCAGCTTCATGCAGATTTTGTTTCATTTTGCTTTGTGTGTCCAAACTGGATCAGAGAGCAAACATCATGTTGTGTGTCAGTCAGATGATCCACCCTTCATGTGGAGGATCAGCATGGAGACCAGAGGAGGGTCTGTGGTTAGCACCCAAAGACCAAACAGCAGTTTAACTTTTGAAGAGCTGCCTCCAAGACTGGAGAAGGAGCATCCAGTCAGGCCTACGATGGGTATGGTTAAGATTTCAACCTTTATACTACTCTAACCGATGCTACATATGGATCCAGTAGTTCAACACTTCTCTTATCTGTACTTTTTGATTATTTTTCCTTTTTAAGATGGTGCTATCAGAGCACTGTGGACACAGTGCTGCAGACATTAATCACAAAATAACACATTGTGCATTGTGTTTCACTGACTTAGAACAGATACTAAGTACATTTAAGTACACTGTGCTATATATTTTTATCATGTGATATGAATAGTAAAAAAAACAGCCGAAGTTCTTCTTCTACCACGAACATCAACATTTAGTCAGAGAAAGGCTGAACATAAAGCAAGACAGAGTTTGTGTGCTGTCCCCAAATCACTAAATCCTTCCTCTGGCTCTGTGTACTCTGAAACTGAATTTCTGTTTGACTCTTCAGATGACGTCCTTTAATCATTAACCCATGTTCTTCCAATTTAGCTAACGCTGTGTGTGAGTTGCTAGCATAGGCTACATAACATATGTGGGTTAGAATTCTCTAAAAGATTTGGAAAGTGAAACTACATCAAAGATGAATGTTTTCATGGTGGTGAGAAATAGTTTGTACAACATTGTGTGCCTCATAATTCCTAAAGTACTGACAGTAGAAACGTTGAGAGGTGATGTTTGATGTGTTTATACAACAGAACCTCCAGGAAGAGTCCAAAGTGTTGTAGGAGCACTGGGAGCGATGTATCACGACTGCTAAGGGGACGGTGGCCAAGTTTCAGTCACATAGGATCTTTGATTGTTGTAAAAGCTTTGTGATCCAACCTTGTACACTTGAACAGTCACAAAGCTTATAAGTGTTCTACTCATCGTNTCACTCTCACATCACTGGCTGCAGCCATCTGCAAAGGAATAAAAACAGACATTTCCAGACAGTTTCATGAACAGCTTTTGTTTTTTGCAGGCACAGTCTCATAAAGTCCTGTTTGCATCTTGTACCCTGCGACCTTTACGAAGCCAGAAAAACGCTGTGTTTCTGCTGACATCATCAGACAGCTGAAGGTTGATGGTTTCTGCTGAGGTCGTGGTGGGTCGTGTTGAACAGAACGATTGGTGGTGAAGTTGTCCGACAGCATGATGCTGCCACCACCGTGCTTCCATGATTTGGAAAGTGAAATTGCATCAAAGATGAATGTTTCATGGTGGCGAGAAATAGTTTGTTCAACATTGTGTGCTTCATAATTCCTAAAGTACTGACAGTAGAAACGTTGATATTGGAGCCTAACGAACCTGAAGTTTTAAAAAATGTAGTCCTGTGGCTTGTTTAACATCAGGGTTACGTACCCATCCCCAGTCAGGAGCACCAGGAACATGCTCACTGTCTTCTTCAACGTTAACACAGGTGTGGATTGTGAGTTTGTCCTACAGGGCCAGACTGTCGAAACAGAGTTCAGCTATGACAAGAGGAACTGGAGCAGAACATTTGGCACCAGCAACCTGAACCGTGGTGTGACTGCACGTTGGTGCTCCATCGCAACAACATCACAGCTCATTGGACAAGCTCAAGTTCCTTTTGAGCACCAACACAATCATTGCTCCTCATCTGATCTACTCCCTGCAATCGTTTTCTCTTTCTAGAGGGGCTGCAAGGTGAGGAAATTCAACACTGAAAGAGGTGATGTTTGACATGTTTATACTACCGAATTTCCAGGAAGAGTTCAAAGTGTTGTAGGAGCACTGGGAGCGGTGTATCACCGAACAAGGAGACGACTGCTAAGGGGACGGTGGCCAAGTTTCAGTCACATAGGATCTTTGATTGTTGTAAAAGCTTTGTGATCCAACCTTGTACACTTGAACAGTCACAAAGCTTATAAGTGTTCTACTCATCGTNTTTGTGGAGCCAGCAGCTAGTGGACGTAGTGATGCTGCAGGTTTTTGACACTTCCGGGTTGGCTTCATGTTTCAGGGCCGGTTGCTACGTCCATCTTTCATACAGTCTATGGTAACAGTGTGTTAAGACTGATCATGGTACGTTAAATATTTCATTTTATACACAGTATCCTGACTGTTTTTTTTGTTTTTTTGTTTTTTTTTACTCTATAACACCTTAAAACAAAATTACACACACTATGACCCGTGCATGATGAAACACATGCTATCAAGCTATTTTTTTTTCAAGCAAACTCACCAGGATATCCACGGAAAATAAACAAAAAATCCTCAGAATTCTTGCCGGTGACAACGTCTCCAACACTGCAACTGGCGGCACTCAACCTGAACCACACAAATCTGGCTTCTTTTCAAGGACAGCTAACCTTTTTCCTTCACTTGTCTAAACGCCGGAATCTTCTACCCTTACGAGAGGACAACTTCCGTGTCCCGCCGATGCTGCTCACTCCCGCTCCGTGATGTGTTCAGGGAACCTACGTAAACCTATGTGGTGCATTTAAGGAACATCAGAAATCTGTAGATGCTGCGAACTCCAGTGAATAACCTGGGTTACACGAGACAGAATAGAAACAGGTATAAAACTAGAGAACAGAAACAAACGTATGGAATCATAAATATAATATTAGGAGGGCAGACATACACGAACCTACACTAATGTTGATGGAAAAAATAACAAACGTGGTGTTGTTATTGAACTTTTATAACTGAGCAGGTTTGACAAGTTGTACCACAAAAACTACAATGTTGGTAGATCTTCTGAGCCAAGGAGAACACTGAAGAAAATGTTTGTTTCGGTGCTACAACTACCTGCTCAATAATTGAACTCACCCATGATCAGAGATTATTTAATCTACTTGTCCAACATTGGAGACGTGGAATCAAATCCATGACGAGAAAAAACTGTGAAGACTTCAGGCTTTTATCTTTAATAGCGCCTAAAATATTGTTGTTCAAACAGCCTCAAGTTTCAATGTGTAAAAAAATGTGCTTCAAGTGGGTCAACGGCTAATTTCCGTTTTGACCTGAACAAGTGCTTGACATATTAAGTTTTCATAGACAACATTTGATGAAGCTGATAGAGCTGCTCAGGATCACCTGAACTGTCCCTTAGTGATGCTGCTGTAGCTTTAGACTNGTGGGTCTTGTTGTTGTACGGGACTACTGATATTTTGTCATCTAAATGACTTTAAAAGGTGTTTATTTTTCAGTCACCTAATAAGCTCACCTGAGAAGCTGTAGCTCCCCCTGGCTGTGGGCTCTCTGTGCTGCTGCTGCTGCCACCAGGACTGACCTGATAAAAGACGCACAGAGAAATGAATCAGTTAATCATGCAGTGGCAACTCTGACCTACACAAGTAACGAGATGATAAAGACTTAAACACTGATGACAGAACACTGGCATTAACCACATTGTTACTTACAGTTTCCTGATTTAAAAAGGACCTGTTGTGCCCTGGCTGCTTTGGCGTTTTTGGAGGCATTGTGACCTAACAATAAAACGTCAGTAACGTGGGTGTTATTGGTACAATGTAAGGTGTTTTAATCATTTCACTCCACACAGATCCAGGCTGAGCAGGGACGACTCACCTTGGAACAATGTGCACAAACAGATGATGATGGTTTGAAGTCTCAAGGAGTGTTTGGAGAACTCAGGTGTCGACGCCCTGCAACAGGTATGAAACAATGGAAACCAAACGTCAGGACAGGGGCTGTTTGTTAAATCCATGTAATAAACCAGGTGCGGCTGTGGCTCAGGTGGCCGAGCAGATTGTTCACTAAATGCCAAGTTGACGGTTAAATTCCCCGCATTGAGACTCTGAGCCGGGTTGGTGTGTGAATGAGAAACACGTCGTAAAGCTCAGAGTACCACTCAGGTATCAGTGCAAGTCCTTTACCCTTCAAACCAGGAAATGACAAACTCAGCAACCAACAACACCCTCACAGGTCCAAGACACTAAAGGGTTGTTCCATCTCAAATGAGCAGGGCCTTCTGCTCGACCGTCTACGACTATGATTACGGGTGAGTTAAAACATGAAAAACACAAAGTCGTCGTAAGAAGTCACATCTTTGAGCACATCAGCAAAATAATTAATAATGCAGAAGTCAACTAGTGATCTTTTCTGGACCACATGTAGCTGCAGGTCACAATGATATAAAATAAAACTGTGTTTAACACAACTGTACCACACTGTGTCACTAAAAGAAAAAAGGAAAAGATATTTTTGTTAAACTTTTATAACTGAATGAGCAGGTTTGAGAACGTTGGTAGAAAGTCTGAGCCAAGGA
>NW_007579619.1:82023-84651 GCF_000690725.1 Stegastes partitus | reverse complement strand
AGCTGGGGTTTACTTGTAATTTCTCCTTTGTGGGACCGAGCGGTGAAAAGTGGAGTGACGATCAAACGGCCTCTGTGAGAAACACAAGTGGGTCAAGAGATGATCCAGAGGCTTTAAATAAACTAGTTATTGTAAATCTATCTCTCTTGTGAGCGCTGCACTCCGGCCACTACCTGTCCTCAGTCTCTTCTCGGAATGATTGACGGTAAAGACGAGGAAGTCTGAAACTTGTGACAATCTGAGAACCAATCAGCAAAGACCAGGTATGTGGGTAGTTATCAGGAAGTGAAAGACGATGATTCAGAACAGTGATGACATCACTCTACTCTGTTGTGTAATATACCTGATACTAAGACAGAATAGAAACAGGTGCAAAACTAGAAAAACAAACGTATGGAATCATAAATATAATAATATTAGGAAGGCAGACATACACGAACCTACATGAATGTTGCCACATGTGCGTACATACATACAACACAACACCTTACAAACATACATGTGAACTGCAGAGCCTTCAGCTATCAGCTCCTCTGTTGTGGAATCAGCTCCCGGGGTTCTGGAGGCAGACACCCTCTCTGCTTTTAAGGCTAGGCTTAAAACGTTCCTCTTTGATGAAGCTGATAGTTAGAGCTGCTCAGGATCACCTGAACTGTCCCTTAGTGATGCTGCTGTAGCTTTAGACTAGCAGGGGATTCCCATGATGCACTGGGCTCCTCTCCTCTTATTTACATGTCACTAACTCTGTGTTTGTCCTCTCTGTGGATCCGTAGCTTCACGTCTCTGACCTGCAGATGCTGGTATGGAGGTGTTATTGTGGCCAAACGAGGCTTTGCTTTTCAGGGCTTCTTTGTCATATTGTGTACGGCTGCAACCAGTAGTCACATGACCAAACTTCAGGTACTTTAAGTCTTAACTGCAGGCAGCATTTACACAGAGGAGAAAGTAGACAACTTTAAAATATAAGTAGTCAAATATCTGTAGTATGTAGAGCTGGTAGTTTGGTGAAGTGGCCACTAGGGGGAGCTGTTGGTTTGTCACCAATGCTGGGGGTAGAACACAACAGGTATGTGGCCAGGTGGTAGAATTTTACTTTTTGAAGTTGCAGACAAGGCCACCTGGAGAATTTCACCTCAGGAAATAGTTTGTTTAGGTTGACGGGACACACATGAGCTGGAGACGTGTCTCCCAAACTACAATTTTATTTCTAACACAATTAAATAAAAAAGGTGGGCGGGGGACACGACACCACCACCAGGGGATCCAGCTGCCACACTCCGGGGGCCCACAGCTCCTGTCCAACACAAAGATGCAAAACTAAATCAAACCAGCAATAACCAATCTAATAAAATCACACCAAAAATACTAAATCTGCAAAAGAAAGAATAACAAATTAACAAACTTTAATTCATGAAAACATAAACACTGAACTTATAACAACTAAACAGTGAGAAAAAAAGAATGGCGCAGGAGTAAAACAGGGCACCAGCTCCGCTTGGTGGCCACAAGCAGCGGAGACAAACAAAAAGTGCGCACAACAAACAGAACCAAAACGAAACCAGTCAGAACTTAACAAAGGGACAATGGAAACAGAATTGCATAAACCCACTTAAGAAGCGCTTAAGAACAGCAGCTAAAAACAGTGTAACCGCACAATGAAGATCAGCAGCACTGCACAACAGCGTTTCCAAAACAGCGCGTCCAGCAGCAGTGAAAAACAGCAGCTCTGAAAGCAGTGGCAGCTGTGACCCGGCTGTCCACCGTGGCTCCGGGCAGCCAGTCAGAATGAGGGGAAGTGGGAGCCGTGACTCTACAGCTGCACAGAAAGCCAGGAATTAAAAGTAGTAAGTTTTCCCTCAACCTTAACTTACAGAAGAGCAGCAGCAGCACAAAGGAGCGGGCCTACCTCCGGATACGGCGACCACCACAAGCCGGTCCGAGGCGGAGGGCGAGCAGTACCACCAACCAACACTGCGACACGCTGCAGACACAATGCATATCAACAAGCTGCATGCACAGGTGGTCAGTGGAGAGAGGAAACCTCGCTTACCGTTTCCACAGCAGAGCGTCCCACAGCTGCTAACAAGCTGGTGCAAAACCCCGATGCAGCTGCGCGCTAAGCAACCCACGCCACAGTAACGACGCTGAGGGGAATCAGACACAGGTGCGTCAAGCCGGCGCATAAATACATGCTGTTTCCACAGTGCTGCCCACCAATCAGAGGAGGAGCAGGGCGGGAGAGAGAGGACAAACAATCCACATCCTGCTACAGGTAGAAAACATGGGCAACAGAAAACCAGCTGAAGCGTCAGCCGTTCAAACAGGATCCATCTTCAGCAGATTCACGTATCAAAAAGAAGCGTCGCCAACATGTGTGGAAGTGGAGCCATGTTGAGTGAAGGAATCCTGACGTTGCTGCTGCTGGTGTTAGACTGAAGAGAAAAACAGCCTCAAACAGTTCAGTGAGATTAGAAGATGTAGAAAAAAACCCATCAATGACACTTGGGGGGAACAAAAAGTGAGTTTTAACAGTTTTAATATGAAGATATTACAACAGGGGATACAAAGTGAAATGATAACAAAGCCCAACAACACCCGACTAGAAAAGTGGAGCTTCCATATAAACGT
>NW_007579619.1:73379-74478 GCF_000690725.1 Stegastes partitus | reverse complement strand
AATAAAACTGTGTTTAACAAAACTGTACCACACTGTGTCACTAAAAGAAAAAAGGAAAAGATATTTTTGTTAAACTTTTATAACTGAATGAGCAGGTTTGAGAACGTTGGTAGAAAGTCTGAGCCAAGGAGAACACCGTTTTTGGAAAATGTTTGTTTCGGTGCTACAACTTGTCGTACCTGCTCAATAATTTAACTCACCCATGATCAGAGATTATTTAATCTACTTGTCCAACACTGGAGACTTGGAATCAAATCCATGACGAGAAAAAACTATGAAGATTTCAGGCTTTTATCTTTAATAGTGCCTAAAATATTTGAACAATTTCCCTGATGTTCTACCAAAGGGATCAATAAAGTTCTATCTATTGTTGTTCAAACAGCCTCAAGTTTCAATGCATGATGTTCAACTAAAGGACAATGGGGTGAGTTGTAGGGTGGGGCTGACTTGTGTTGGCAAGTGGCTGCAAACCTCTCACGGGTTACGACCATTAAGATCAAGATGCCGGACGCCGCGATAGCTCAACTGGTTGAGATGGCGACCCATAAACAGAGGCTACAGTCCCCAACGCAACGGCCATGGGTTTGAGCTCACAGCCCTTTCCTGCAAGTCACTCCTCCATTCTTCTCCCCACTTTCCTGTCTCTCTCTCTTGACTTGTTGCCATGTGTTTTTTTCCTAATCCGACACTGTGCCCCCCTGAGGAGCGTAGTTTGGGAATTGCCTTTTTTTCCCCTTGTCTTGCTTCATGTTTTCTTTTCCTATCTAATGATAGGGGGCGCTGCCCATGCTGGCTGACCCGACAGTTCTCCCTGCTGTCTCCCCCTGTTATTGGTCACTGTCTTTTTATGTTTCTTGGATGGGATGTAACTGTAAATACAATTTCTCTGTAAAGGGATCAATAAAGGATTATCTTATCTTTTTTTATGTCATCTTAATCTCAAAAAGATCAAAATGGCGACGGCCAAATTTTAAAGCCGAGGCTTCAGAACTGTACTTCACAAAGTAAAGCTTCACATCCAGATGTCTGTGTCCACCTTTAATACATTCTACGGTTACATCTCCGTCTCCCTCCTCTGTCTGTCTGTCTGTCTGTCTGT
>NW_007579619.1:71505-73120 GCF_000690725.1 Stegastes partitus | reverse complement strand
TCAAAAAACCGGACATACATGCAAAGCTGGGCTGTGTCGGATCAATCTGCAGACTCGTCTACGGCTACAACCATATGATCAGCTTTTCTGAGCTCTTTTACCAGTGTCTCGAACACATCTGTGGCGAGAATGTCAACCCTGTCAGTGTTTGAAGTGTCAGACGGGGTACCTGTTTGATAGCAGATGTCACACTCGTCTTAACTTTATTGTCGGTTAAAACTTCATCCATGACAGCCAACATGCAGACCATCACAATTTTTGAGTCTGCGAACGGCCTCTTTTTCTTTGCCAAGATCCATGACACATGAAGGGAAGCTGCTGTGGCCCTTTCTGAGCTGTGCAAGTCCGCTTCATTGTAGTACAGCTCCGGTTGCAAGACACAGTCAAACTCTGAATTTTAGCCGCCCTCTCATGAGATCCCGCTGGAAAGTTTGTCCGAAACGCAGCTTGTTTTTTAAATGTGGTGTCTTCGGACATGATAGTCTTTCAGCCCTGCAACGCATTCGTTGCAGAGTGAACACATTGGTTTGGTGTTCAGAGTTGGTGGTAAAATAAATAAATACTTGTCAGTCCATGCAGGATTAAACCAACGGTTTTCCGTTTCAGGGTAGAAAAAGACATGCTGCTATTTTTACCTGTATAGAACTGCTGATGTTAACTTTCCAAATGTGCCTCCTCAACAACACAATGCATTGTGGGTTAGTTGCTAGGTCACGATAAGTGTTGCATTCAATGTTTGTAAAATTGTTCGAATTTTAGTTACATCTTTTTCTGCACTTCTCGAACCCAAGTCCCAATCACTCGACTTGCTTTCGGGCCGCATGTGGCCCGCGGGCCGCTAATTGAATAGGGCTGTCCTACAGTTTATTCACAAACAGCAACTGAACTGAAACACTGGAAATTAACCCTCGCCTCCTTAGCTGTGGTTCTGCATGGCATTGAGATAACAGTGACTCATAGAACAGAAACTGATCCACTGCCGGGAAAACAAAACCTAGAGGGTTTTTAATGTTTTCTTCTAACTCTCTATAGTCCTACAGCAGGGCTATTCAATTAAAAACTCACTCGGGCCGGATTTTCAGACTAAGGACATGAGCTGGGTTGGACATTTTTAGCAGATAGTGACTAAGCTTAACCATTTAAACACAAAAAGATAAGATAACAAACACACTGGATGTTGATGAATGTGTTGCCACATGCAAAGGACATAAACACAATAGAAGAGCAGTGCTTAAACTAAACCTGTGCTGAAAAACTGCTTCTTTAAATGTTACATTTCAAACACATAACTTCAACCCATTTTGACGGGTAAATACAAGCACATGGATATGAACATAAAAACAAAGTGCAGATTAGAAACAAAATCTTTTGTTTTGGTCACATCTGAAAGTGCAGAAAAAAGTAACTTGCTTAACAGCAACTTTTCAGAACTTGAGGTATTTTTCTTCTTTTGAAATCAGAAAAAACAGACTTTGTCCCTGTCATATTTGGTCTCATCTGACACAGTCCCATCTTGAGTGCATATAATCAAAAAATAAACAGTGGGCACAGTGACACGGTTATTATCCCTTTGAAATGAAATAAAGCTGACATCAAAGTGCATAATAAAGTGCAA
>NW_007579619.1:53659-68865 GCF_000690725.1 Stegastes partitus | reverse complement strand
CAAAGAAGGAAACAAAATGATTAACATTGATGTGATAACTGTGGAAGATGAACATAGAAAGTAAACGTACATGTTGGCATCCAGATTAGTCAACATACAAAACTGGATGTGATGACTTTCAGAGAAACAAACAAACATCTAACGCGCTTGACTGTTTGAATGTTTGGAGTAAAATGACTTCATGAAGAAGAAAATCTCTGGAGCCAGATGTGTCGAAGAGCTTCTGATCTAGTTGGCTAGCTGTCGTCCATGTCCTCCTCTGTCAGGGATTCACCCTCAAGGATCTGGTTTAGGTATGGGTTTCCCTCTGTTGCCTTTCTAACTCTGTCCAACAGCTCCTTGTTTCCGCTGTCTTTCAGTTTGTCCACAAAATTCTCAAATATAGTCAGCAGTGGTAGTGAAAACTCAATCACACTGTCTGTCTCCTTTGGAAACCCATAGCAATACCCTGCAGTGTGCAAACCAAAAACTTTGCACCCGACATCAAACACTGGGGAGCCAGAAGATCCGTGATACATGAAGGTGTTGTAGGTCACAACTTTGTCTGCTTTACATCCTCCCTCCAATATGCTTTCAATGCCTTGTTGTTTGAGCGCTTCGACGACTGACTGGACAACGAACAGCTTGTCTTTGTAGGGGTGTAACTGTTGGCCCACTGCCTGCCCTCGATTGTCTATTTCAATGATGCATGTAGGATCTATTTTTTTCACTTCTCCTGCTGGGTGGCCAATCAGACAGGCTTCACCATTGTCAGGTGGAGGACCAAACTTGCTCAGGAGCCCTGGTGGCACCTTCAGGTTCTTTGCTTTTTTTTTTTGATCGTCTCTCATAGGCTTGTGGTTGAGCTCCAGTATGGCATAGTCCAGCTCCACGTCAAAGTCAATCAGTGTCTTCTCAGCAGTGAAAGTGTGGTAATCAGTGTGTGGCTCAGGTTCTTCATAGTTAAAAAGGGCATAAACATCAGTGCCTTCCCGCAGCTTGTTACCTTCAACACATTTGTTAAATAAATGCGCATTGGTCAGGATGAACCTATCAAACAGCACAAAGCCTGTTCCCTGACAAACATCCTGAACTATGAGCTTACAAACTGACTTGCCCAGTTGGAGCAGCTTCCTGACTCTGTGAACTTCACTGAAAGACTGTTGGATCTTCCCAAAGTTCTCCTTCTTCAGCTCCAGTTGTTTCTGATAAGAATCGCCATCGAATGCCCTCAGCATCCGTCTCATCCAACCAGAACTCCCGTTGGTGTTGTAGGTGCCGCTCGTCTCCCCTGCTGCTCCTCGGACGCCGGCTTCACTCGTCGTCTTCTCCTCCATCTTGGTCGGCTTCGACTTTAGCTTTGCTTTTATCGCAGCCATCAATGAATGACCCAGACCACAGAAAATGTCATGATTTGGGAATTCCTCTGTGGACTGACGTGAGTGTTGACCCTGCTGTAAACCAGAGTGAGAAAATTACTGTTACTTCATTCACTATGTAGTTCAAAAACAGTAAAAATAAAAACACATTTCATACACCACATTAGAGTGTACTGACCTTAGAACCAACATCCTCCTCCTGCTGCTTGTCCACTTCCTGTTCCTCCTCCTTTCCCACTTCCTGTTCCTCCTCCTTTTCCACTTCCTGTTCCTCCTCCTTTTCCACTACCTTTTCTTCTCGCTGCATTTCCTCCCGTCTGTCCTCCTCTTTTACCTCACTGAGTGCAGCCATCTGGAAAGCCAGAAGAATTGAGACATCCATGAAGTTTCAGGTGGTTTTTTTCTTTCTTTCTTTTTGTAGGCACAAACTCGCTTTTTAAAAAAAATAGTAAATAAAACACCTCATACACTGTGACCTCCAAAAAGCTAGATATTTTCAGTTTTTGCTGACACTTTCTCGGTTTGTGTTGTTGCACTGGACTACCACAAATTGCAATCTACATACGCTCACCTGGGAGGACGTATTCAGAGTTTTCAGGGTCTTAATTCAGTACTTTGGCAGCAGTCGTAGCTTCCAGACGTCTCAGATAAGCAGAAGAAGAAGAAGAAAGAGAAGCCTTTATTTGTCATAAATACATTATTATACAGCATCGTAAAATGTTCCTTTGCCATGCCACAGTTGGGGTCTGCACACTTGAATTTAAACAGATTTCAAAATCTCATTTTGCCCCTTACACTCCACCAGACTCTACTGTGACTCTGAACGTCTATGGTCAGGTCTCTCCACAGATGTTCTGAGGGGTTTAAGAGTGCGTCCACGATAGGACCAGGCAGGGGCAGCACAAGCCATCTCATCAATTTTGATGAAACTTGGCCAGTTTGAAGGGGTCCCCCCAAAACTACTTCAGTCCAAGTTTAAGGAAAAAATGACCAAAAATTGCCTAAAATATTGTTCAAAAGTACAAAGCTCTACTGTCACAAGAATTCAACCAAATCTTTTCATGTTTTCAGTGAATGTCATCCTACCCAAAGACAATTTACTAATTTATCTAAATGCAGCTGAACAAACTGCCCTGCACTGCTCTACCCGAACAGCCTGTTTCATGGCGAGCTGGTCAAACTGCTCAATCTGAAGCCAAACTTCTGTCACTGTGGTGTATTCATCTGCATTTTGTTCCTATTCTGCCACGTTCAGGACATTTCTCGGCTGTAGCCACTAGGCAGCGCTGTCCTTTCCCGTCATCCTCTCTGCCATCTGCAGTTTCCGTCATGGCAACGTGGCAACGTGGCCAAAATGGCGGGCACGCCTCGTAACTTCTCCGATGAGCATAATTCTCTGAACTTCGTCATAAAACACACAAGTAATTCAGTTTCTTACTATATTTGGCTTTGAGAAACTGCATGTTTGTTTTCTTCAATATCAAATGAACAAATTAAACGATAGCACTACATTCACAATAATCAACCTGAGAAACAGCTTCTCTGAAGACACACTTCCGTTTCTGTTTTATATTTAAGATGGAACCTTTCAAAACTACATTACAAACACATACACCGCTCAACAAAAAACAAACAAGACAAAACAAGGGGACACTTCATTCTGACATCGTTTTGTTCTCAATAAACTAGTGTTCATCAGTGACTGGACAGTGGAAAACAAAATGATTAACCCAGTGAGGGGGGGAGGATTCAGAATCACGTACGCTTCCTAACTAAACAGATCAACATCCCAGAAGTTCAGTTCTATGGATGTTATACTGTGTTGATTAAGTGATCTTCTGCCTCAGCCTGTTTAAAGTACGTCATGGAAAACATTCTACCCACGCATTCAAACCCGACTTATTGCTGCTTTCACATGGTTAGAATTAAGATTCAGTCAGAAATTGTTCATTTCTCTAAACTTAATTGACTTTACCTGTTAGTCATGAAGGAACTTGTGATGTTCTCGTCACAGAGTTGGTGAGCGGACAGAGTGTGAATCCTTAAAGTTAGAGAGAGAAGGTCTTTAGATGTGTACGCTGAGCTTCACAGCTAGCATCTAGTCCGTTTGCGCTGCAGTCAGTCGATAAAGAGCAGTGGTCTCCTGATCTGTGTTTACCCTCCGGACATTCCATGTCACTGACGGTACCGTCTTCCTTTCTCTCTTGTTTGTTTACTCAGAAGAGCACAGGAAATGGAATGCTTTCCTCCAGTGACATAAGCCACTTGGGGAAAACGTGTCTCCGACTTTGCTGGACCAAATAGAGAGGAATCCTCTGGACCCCAAAACCGGCCCAAAACCTACTCATCTGTGAGGAACTTAACCAAATATTAGCTTAAAAACACTACATTTAATCAAAATCTCTTTGTTCTGAACGTGTCATTGAAAATTTGCCAATAATAACCAACCGAGAATCCCTTAGTGGTCGAGTTTATATTTTGAACTAACCAGCATGATCTGATGTCAACACCACCTTAACTTCTGTTTGGGAGATGAACATTCTTCACCTCAGAGGTACGACAGGTACTTAGGACTGCCAACCATGTAGAAAGTTAACACCAGCGTTGTGATCCCAGTTAAGCTTAAATTAAGCTAAACTTAAGCTAAATGTTACTTTAACCAGAGCCAGCGTCCCCACAGAGCTTGGTCACATGTGCCACAACCACAACACAAACGTTGTTAGCTTAACCCTTTCTCAGGCTGATTAGCTAGCTTGGTTAGCACAGTGCATCAGTAATTGAACACGATATTAGCTTAGCTAGTTGTCTCCGCATCAACTTCTGGGGTGCGTTGCACACATTATGCTTGGCGCAGAAATTGCATTAAAAATGGAAAATTAATGTTTACTAACTAAACAGGGTGTCAGAGTCTGCTGGTACAATCATAATTACATTGAACTGCACATTTTAGAAAACAAGCCAACATAAATGTATTTACTTGCTTTCTCTGAATGAGAGTCTATTGAATCCGGAGCTTTTTGAAGCCAGCACCTGGTGGCACTCAGTGGTATTGCACCTTAAGTTCAGCTTTTTTCTTTTTGTGACTTCTGTGATTGTACCATACTAAAGAGAAGACATTTCTGAGCTCTCTTGCCTAACAGCCATGGTTCTGCTGTTTACATCCAGGTGGTCATTATTTCCCTTTAATAGCTTTTCCTTTTGATTGATGTCTTGTACTGTCAGAAATATCAATGCAGGCGAGCAACGTGAAGCGAGCTCGCAACTGAAAGAAAACCAGTGAACTATTGGCTTAATCGAACAAACAAATAATTTTGTTTGACACATTCACATTTTGGCATAGCTCATATCCGTATAAATGAAAAATCTAAGCAATAAATGCAAGTGACAGCAAAAGCAAACCTGTAGAACACATACAGAAGTCAACAACATGAAACACTAAACTCAACGTATCGCAACGCGAGGGACACTTTAAGGATTTATAAATATTTATTGAATACAAAGTTTTTATCAGCAGCAGTTTTCTTAAGGAAGCGATGTCTGTCCGATTTGGCAAAAGAAAGCTTTGTTACTGGACGGACGGTAAACTTCCAACCCTTCTAGATCGAGCCACCTGATGTTTAGAAGGTTAGTTGAATGAGCCGCCATGTTGGGCGAATGCCAGCAAAGCCATTTTAAAGTATGACATTTGAACTGACCCTTGAGTCACTGTGAAGATTCGGCTGCCGCAAGTCTACGAAGCTGTCGACCAGCTGCTACATGAAGCTGAACATTTTAGCATCAACTTAAGCTCCATAAAAATGAAAACGAGCCTTCTGTAACAAAGGTACATGAAATGTAAACAGGTTTTCTACAGCTTTTCAGACAGGAGTCTAACGAGCACAGAGTGGCATCAACAAAGCCAGCGGGGAGGAGTGTGCAAATAAAACCGCAAATTTTTTTTTTCTGTAACCGCAGAGTGGTGTTGTTACCTCGACACAAACAGCATGCGCAACAACACTCTTGAAACTTCCTCGCATCAAATGGTCCAATGCTGGATCTGTGCTTAAGTAGTTTTTTGTTCAACTTGGCAGCAGTTTTGGGTTCCCTGGTCGTCCTCTGCATGTTGAATCCCAGACCGCCCGCAAGCAGGAAACTGTGCAAGCATCCAGTCCGAAAACACAAAGCAAAAGACTCGAGAAGCAGCCAGAATCGGTTCCTCGTAGCGGCGACTTTTGACGGTGTGCTGCCAAACGTTTCTCGTGCCTTCCCCGACTACAGGCGTACTTTTGGCGGCGTTCCTCAGGGTGCTACTCGAGGCCCAGGGTGAAGTTAATCCCGTGAACGATCCCGATGATGATGGGCTGCCAGGCTACCAAGTATCTGAGCCAGTCGAGCAGCTGCCCGTACAGCACATGTGTCTTCTCCCAGCTGGATGAAGATGGAGGAATTAAGGAGCGCTCTGAACTGTTCTATAAAACGGGAATGTTGTGTCTCCATTTCAGCCAGAAACTACATTTACAAGCATTAACAAATGGCGATATTCAAAGTGATTTTGCCACAGAAGGAATCATGTCTGAAAGGTGATCCTGGCATCAAACGTAGGAAAAAAATGACCCTTGTTTGTTTGATTGTTGTTTCTATGATGATGATGACTGTTTCTATGACTGAAAAATTTAGCTCAACAAAAGCCAGATTTTCTCTCTAGATTCTAAAACCTGGAGTGGATATCAGGGGCTTCGATAGGTATTCCATAAAAGCATTCTATATGTTTTGTATTATTGTGACCTGCAGCTACCAGTGGTTCAGAAAATATCACTACAGATTCTGAATCAATGACATGCCAAGAAATAACAGTGAAAGATCCAGGCTATTGTCTACAATCTGTTCCTAAAACATTCTTGTATAGCCTCGTGTTTAAGATATGAAGCTAAAACTGCAAACCAGAGATTGTCAAGCAGAAATTAAAACATTTAATGATTTGATCTGGAAACAGAACTCAAATGTATTTTTTAGCCCTGAAATTTTAATTTCATGTGTCCTGAACTCATGAAGGAATTATGAAGTGCGGAACGTCGACCCATTTCAAGGGCCCACAAGTCAGAAAGGATTCATAGTACGACGGTAAAAATGTGCACAGCTTCATTAAATACACTCAAGTTACTGCCGATTCTGTGGGCGGCCACGGTACAATGAACAGAACAAACTGCACGGGCTCCAAGGAAGGATACGGGTTGTTCATCATCCTCTTCAAGTCAACCTTCTCGTTGCAGTACGGACACGTCTGCTTCTTGCCGACGATGCACCAGCCGCGGATGCAGAACTCGTGGAATCTGGAGGGACGGGTCGAGTTAAGGACAGAAAACAGTCATGGTCAGAAACACACCAGCCTCATAAAGTCGAGGCCGCACGTTGGAAACGAGAGCATCCTGTGACAGACTCCCACCATTACCAGACAAGCTGTCGTCTTTCAGCTTTTACGGTCGCTAAACACAAGGCTAACCTGGAATCGAAACCACTGCCATGTCTGTTGAGTAAACATAGAGCAATAGCTGACAGCCAGTTAGCTTGACTTAGCTCGCACACTGGAAAGAAACCTCTCCAGAGAAATTCTAAATGAGGTGCAACCATGACAAAGACAAAGATCCAGTTTCTGCTGATGACCTTCTCAACAGCAAATCTAGTCTGATGGAACCATTTCTTCACCACTTTGATGTGTGTTTGGGCTCATTGTCTGGTTGGAACATCCAACTGTGTCCAAGAACCTTCTGCTGATGGTTTCAGGTTTTCCTGAACAACGTGGAGGTGACTAGCTGCTACATGAAGCTGATGGTGATCCAGCCACTGGTCCACTGACTTTGTGTAAAGCTCCAGTTCCACTGGCAGCAGAACAGAACCAGAGCATGATGCTGCCACCTCCATGCTGGATGGTAGGTCTGGTGTTCTTGGGTTGAAGGCCTCACCTTCTCTTCTCCAGACATGGTTCTGCTCAGTGTTTGTTCCATCTGACCAGAACTTTCCTCCAGAAGGCCTTTTCTTTGTCCATGTGACCAGCAGCAGACTTCAGTGGAGCTTTCAGGTTCTGCTTCCAGAGGAAGAACTTCCTTCTCCATCAGCCTCTCAGCTCATGTTGATGTCAGACCCTGTGGACACTGACAGCTGTGTTCCAGCAGCTTCTGGTCCATCCAGAGCTGCTTCCTGCTGGTTCCTGGTTGACTCTTGACCATCCTGACCAGTCGTCTCTCAGCAGCAGCTGCTAGTTTGTGTTTCCTTCCTGATGGTGGCAGTAACACAACTGGACCATGAGCTTTATGCTGACACACTGATGGTTCTGGGATCTGAAGCTTCTTTAAAATGGCTCCAAGTGACTTTCTGACCTGTTCAGTTAATCTAATGTATGATTGTCTTTTGCGACAAAGACTCATGCATTCCAATCATTCATTCAGAGAAAATTCAGACTGCCATGATAAACACAGTCTCTACAAGCAGACCTTGGCTTGTATATGAACTTGGCTGTATGTGTTCCACGTTGCCAAAGACATTTGGGCAAATTGTATTTTAACGCAGGGGCAATACTTCCTGAACTTTCATGCAAAATAAAACCCCTCTGGGTTTAACTAATACGTTGAAAAGCCTCTCCTCCTGCACAGATCAACACAACTTAAGGATACATGTGTCCACAGGAGAGCTGGTAGGTGTCTTCTATGAATCCTTCCTCCTCCACGTCCACCAGGATCCTTTGACCGCACACTGCACAGATGTCGTTGGTCAGGCTCCGGCTCGGCATGCCTCCCTTGTTGTAGTACTGAAAACACACATTGCATATTTCATACAATGACGGTATTTAAGGGCTTTATCGAGGGATCGATCACGGCAAACTCCTACAATCACTCCTCGCCTCCTCGAGCAACATGCAGTCAAGGAGGCTACGTTTATATGAAAGCACCAACCACCGAACTGGATAACCAAGGAAGCAGCATGAGCTGAAGCTGCATTTCTGGCCAAGATGGAGGACAGTCATGTTGCAGATACTGACTGCAAACAAAGTTGTTGTCTTTTGTTTTAACACTAAAAACGACGTCTTCGTTTGGATAGCAAAGTTGTTCTCTGTAGTTGTAAATGTCTGTTTGAGATCAGGTGATTACAACATTTTAAATGAAGTGTTTTACCCCAATTGTGGAAGCCATGTAGTCGGAGCAGATTTCAGCGAAGTCTCTGCCCATGACGCCGTAGTAAAGCCCGTAGAAAAGCATGATGACTCCGACGTCCATGGAGTCCTCTGCTTTGATTCTACGCCAAGACAGAAAACAAACCTGCAAAATAAGCTGTGCTGAGCTGAACTAAAAGGCATTTAGTTTGACTGAAAAGGCTCCACAAGTCCATCATATGTAGTACCAGGCTTTATCGCCTCTTTATTGGACTTTCAGTAGAAGGATCTACTCTCCAAGTGCTGGTCAAAGAAATGTTTAAAGGTGTTCAGATCAAAGTGCAATTAATGGAATTTAACCCTAGTTTTAGTCCAAGTCTCCAAGTTATTCTAGGGCTGGTCTGAATAGCAAATTCTGGGCTCCGGATATTCGAGCCCAATTAATGACGAAAATCAATCCGAATATATTTTTTGTGCAACAGGCAGAATAAAGTGATTTTGATGAAACGCTACAGTTTTAAGCTACGATTTGGTTAATTTTCTAAATACAACCCCACGTCAGAAAGCTAACAATCTGTCGAGTCCTTTGGTTTTACAGTTTCTGGCTGACACATTGGCTAAACCATCCTTTTTTTTTTTTTTTAAGATGAGTCGTTTTCAAATCTGCTGGCAGGTTTTGGTGAGTAGAAGGTTAAGAGCCATTCGAAATTTATTAAAAACAACCATTTTTACAGGTTGTTTTTTGGGAATTTACTAAAAAGGAGCATCAAATAAAGTGACTTTGATGGAACGTCCTAATTTTAGGCTTGGATTTGGGACATTTTTCTGGCACTGAATGGAACATCCAGCGATCATTTCTGTTTTCACGGTTTCTATCTCTGACAAATGGCGCCTGCTGTGAGACAAATGACGTTGCCCGGCTGTCAGCAGTGGCTCACCTGAAGAAGACGTTGAAGCCGAACATGGTGAACATAATGGCCAGGTAGCCCAGAACCCCGACCGCATAGCTCAGCTTGTAGATCAACAGGAACCACTTGTAGACCATCCTGAAAAATGAGGAACGTAGTTAGTGTGTTATAAACTGATGTGTGGATTGTGTTGGTTGTTGGGGGTAATTGGTTCTGAATTAGTGGCCGAACAAGGGCGGCAGAGATAGGCATCATCATAAGCTCCAAGAGATCAAACCAACATCTGTCAGTCCCTTGTTTTGTTCTGCCAACAGTTAAAAACCATCTAAAATGTGACTGATCATTGCTGCTCTGTTGTACATATTTAAAAACTAAAGGTGCCACCAACTATTATTTTCATTTTTTATTAATTACTTGGTCGATAAATGCTAAGACAATCATTGAAAATGTGAAATCCGACTGTTTGTGTTTGACGGTAGCCCAACCACGTCCCATTTACTGTCAACAAAACCTGAACAGATTAGAATCTGAGAGGCTAAACCTAGTTAATTTTTGCAATTTTTTCTGAATGACAGGTCAAAAATATAATCAAAATTGTTCTGTTTTCCCCCGGCCCCGTCAACTTATTTACCTTTACCAGCCAGCCTCTGACCTGAGTGACTTTTAGCATCAATGGAAAAATCAACCAAGTCTCAGCAGAAAATCGTGATCTTTCATCAAACCCACTTCATTCTACACATCGAATTAAAACATGTGCCAAAAACAAGCTGTTTGCACGAAGCAGAGTCTTTAAAAAACGAAACAATTCTGCGCTTGTTGTCGCAACTGTAGAGCCGTTAGCGAGTTACCTGCGACCAACAGAGCATCTACGACTGAACAGATCGGAGAACTTTTATTTCTTCCCTTTGTTTTTAACGCCTCGTGGGCAGCTGTGATTCGAGGCTGTTTTTGTATTTTTGTGACTTTTCTTTAATGATTTCCGGCATTTTAACTGTGCCGCACTAACATAAGACATTTCTGAGTTCTCTCTCCGTCTTCATTTTGTTCAGTTTGTGATGAAAATTGTGGCAGGAGCAAATTTAAAAAAGGCATTAATGACGTCTACGCTAGTCACATTAAAACCTCCGTACGTTCTAAAACATGCGATTTAACAGGTTTCCAAGTTGGGACCAGTGGACTTGACTGCGTTTCTTCTATGTCCAGCAACTTCACGTAACTGTGAAACGTTTCAAAGGTGAAAAAAAGCACAACGAGCGTGTGCAAAAAAAAGAAACAACTGCACTACAGATCGGTACCAACAGAGGGCGCCGCTGCTCTTACCGGGGCGTCCTGCAGGCCAGCGGCTTGCGGGTGGCTCTGAAGATGACGTAGCTGGTGATGACGGAGAACATCCCCCACATGGACAGAAACCTCCACCAGTACAGTTTGATGGTGAAGTAAAGAGGGACCACCCACATCTGGACCAGAGTCACCAGCTGAGGAGGACACGGAAATTATATCCACTTTTTTTGTTTGCTTCTTATATTCTAACGTTCTCCTTCTCCATACTGCTGCTAATTTAGCCGTACTGTGAACACACGAGCACATGAAGAGAAACGCTCGACACCAGCAGCCTCCCAGGATTAATCCAGCGTTATTGGCGGAAAGAGGAACAGACTGAACTTAACAAGGATAAAATGACCATAAACAACGAAGAATGGTTACAAAAGAGACGCAAAACTATTGAGGTGTGACACAAACCTGGAATAAAAACAACCACAACGAAACAAAAGTAGGAAAATCGGACACAAAATCATCGAAATGGGACCAATAACCACAAAGTGACAACAACATGAGGACAATATGAGACGCAAAAACAGCCACGACGAGACGCAAAATAACCTAAAAGTGAAAAAAAGAAACACAAATGGACAGAATGGCAACAAAGCAATGCGAAATGCCTCAAATGTGACACAAGACGACCGAAATCCGACAACAAAGCGAAACAGACTTAATATATGACGCAAAATTACCAAAACAGAACCAGAAAATAACCACAAAGGGACAAAATGGCACCAAAACGATGCAAAACGACTGAAATTGGACATAAAATATGACACAAAGCGACCAAACAACATTTGAAAAACATTCTACTATACCAAAAACATGGCGTTGACAACTCGCTCTTCACATTTTAAGCAGTTTTCTTTCCGTAATTTCCAACAAAAGCATTTCCAAAGCGACAGTTTAAGACACTTTTATGTTTTCGTAGAGCTGACGTGGATTTGTGCGACCATGCAGAGCTTTTTCCAGCAGTACATCCTTGGATTCTGCACTTTATCCCGAGTTAGTTTTTGTTTTGTTTGATTTCACACGAGACCGGTGTGGAGACCTGCCAAGAGGCTGCACTGTCAACCCAACTTCGCCTTTTTGTTCTGTTTTTGGTTTGCATTTGACGGATTTAACCAGCATCTCGCAGACAGTTTCGGTGTGGGTGTGGATGAACCTCCGGCCTCCTTCCCCTCCCTCTCACGGCAACACTCACGTTGTAGGATCGGTGGTGGCGCTGCTTCCACTGCACCAGGACGATCTGGGCCACCACCAGCGTGGCGACGAGGATCAGCACCATCTCGGCGTGCATGGCCTCGTGTCCCCGGTGCTTCACGTGCAGACGCTCATGCTGCACCCTGCAAACGCAGAAGCAAACGCAGCATTCACCTGCATGTTCCGGGATCCACGTGCAGGTGTGATGAGTGCATTCTGGGTGTGAAATTGGTATTATTTTTGAATTTTGATTTAAAAAACGAGCAGTACTCACTTCCAGTTTTCTCTGTGTGTCATTTTCAGCAGGTCGTCCTGTAATGAGGAACAGAAATAGCAGCTGGGAGGTTTGTGGGTCTCACTGGGCGCCTGTATGTAGGTTAAGGCAGCCTGAACCGGAAGCCATGCCGACCAAATAAACTGAAAGTAGCTATGAGGAAAAAAGAGCTCTTTCTGTTTTGTTTTTGTGTGTTTAATACGATCCCCTGTGTTGCCACGTCGAAACAGCTGCAGCCTCAATGTTGACAGCTGAGCTGCACTGGTTAGCTTGCTAGCTAGGTAGCTAGCTAGCAAGCTAACCACAGCTTTTACTAACGTGCACGAGGAAAATGTCGGTCGTTAAGTGGCTCAGCCGAAATACTACCTCGACTTTACTCACCTGGGGGTGCACACCCGCCATCGTCGGCTTTTTCTACCCTGCTCTGCGCGCGAGCTGGCCGGCGTACGGCTACGCTAGCCCTCGCTGTGACAGCCGCTCCGAGCCGGTGCGAGTACGGCAGAGCGAGAGGGTCAAAACGCGCAACGCGTAAAAAAACAGAAAGGCCACACAATGTGACACGAAATGACCAAAACGGGACAAATGAAATAAATGTCTCACAAAACAACCAAAATACCACCAGAAAGAGACACACAATCACCAACAAGTGGCACAACATCACCACAATGGGAAAAAAAAAAAAAAAATCACAACAGGACAAAGCGACAGAAATCAGACAAAATGCCTCAAATGTGACACAAACCAACTGAAAATCTACAAAAACAACGACGTGGAGGCAAAGTGGGCAAAGGGAAAAAAAAAAAAACACTACAAAATATTTTCTGTATAATAAAGAGGGTTTAAAAAATGACGATCACTGTTTGGAACTGATCAATAATCATCAACTATTCATATTCAGCTTGTTTTTAATGCAGTCAGATTAAAACTACAAAAGTAACTCCTACGTGGGAGCTTAAAGAAAGAAGAGTCATCAAAAAACTACCACTAAACACTGATATCTTCCACTTTAATGTATTTCAGCCAACATCGTAACCGTTTATTCGTTCTCAGGATATAAATGCCTTTTACGCCTTTAAAACATAATTTTTGCAAAGAGGATTTTCTACGATTATGACTCTGGGAGAAGTCAACAATGAGCAAAAACACCGATTCTGTTGCGTTATTAGTCTTTATATACATTTTTAAAATAAAACCGCCTTTTATTTAAAAAAAAAAAAAAAGAATATGGAAAAGACAATGATTTGCAACATTCGTCCTTTATTTCTTTTTAAACAGTTGAGCTTCACTTTGGTTACATAACGTGGTAAAGTGCTACGGGACACAATCAAAGCTGTTGATTTAACGTTTTTGCTCAAGTCGTCTTCCGCCCGTCTGTTGGGTTTTCAATCAAGAAAATCCTGCCGGCAGCATCGATGGACGACAAACTCGGCGCGGCTCCTTGTTCGGTCGACCTGTGGGAAGAAAGAATCGTTAGCCAGAGAAAAACAAACACTGGAGGCGACTGTCATGACTACAGACAGTCGCTCAGACATCCAAGGAAGGTTTGGGCCATCTTTGGTCCGCAGACCTCTGGTGGAAACTACGAATGGCAGGAAAAAGCATCATCACAGCGACCAGGACATAAAGGTGAAGTAAACCTGAACATACGTACCAGCTTTGGTCGCCACCTCCGGACAGCATCACCACCGAGACAGTCAGCCTGAAAGTAAGGACGAGATCCAGTCAGGCTCAAACGTAAGACACAGTAAAGGAGGTACAGACTTAGAACGTTCGCTCAGACATCCAAGGAAGGTTTGGGCCATCTTTGGTCGGTAGACCTCTGGTGGAAACTACGAATGGCAGGAAAAAGCATCATCACAGCGAACTGAACTTCCAAACGTAAGATGTCCAACACCAACCTGGTAACGCACATCTCTGCTTCAGATCCTTCCACCAGACATTAACATGGCGAGTCAGGGACCTGCAACATGAAAGGGAAACGCCATACGTTAGTTTACAGGCAAAGTAGACGCCACAACTTATAACAAGTTTTTTTTTGATTCGCTCAGACATCCAAGGAAGGTTTGGACCGTCTTTGGTCGGTAGACCTCTGGTGGAAACTACGAATGGCAGGAAAAAGCATCATCACAGCGAACTGAATGGCGAAACGTAAGATGTCAAACACCAACCTGGCAATGCCCATCTCTGCTTCAGTTCCTTCCACCAGGCATGAAACCGGGTCAGTCAGGGACCTGCAACATGAAAGGGAAACGCCATACGTTAGTTTACAGGCAAAGTATATGCCACAACTTATAACAAGTTCTTTTTGATTCGCTCAGACATCCAAGGAAGGTTTGGACCGTCTTTGGTCGGTGGACCTCTGGTGGAAACTACGAATGGCAGGAAAACATGTCATCACAGCGAATTGTGGTGCAAGTAAATCAGAACCGCATGTCCTTGATGCGTCGCGGCAGAGCTGATGTCTTACAAAGACGTGTCTTTAGAAATCCAACAGGTGTCGCTTTTAAAACCTCCAAATGTGGTTCGGCTCCTGCTCAGACTTTCTAAAAGTCAACCTGGATATGCGAGTAAGACTGATTCGGGCTGCCAGTCTGACGAGAGACTGGCACACGAATGAATGCAGCTCCACGTCCAGTGCTCCCAGTGAGCTTAGGAGATGGATTATAGCCAAAACTGATTCCATAATGCACTGCCACCTGGAGTCAAAACCAGTCATTTGGACATTTGACATTTTTCCCGCAAACAGTCGCCAACGAACATGCATTTTAAACAAGACACTGTCACTGTTTATATTGTTGTTGCACCTGTACACACCTATGGGATCATCTTGAGCAGAAACCAGGTCTTCTGTGGGCTTTTTCCAGATGGAAACACCTGTCAGACCGCGAGGCGTCTGTTCGCAGGAAGCCTGAAAGTGAGATTTGAGATCTATTTAGTTGCTGAAGTGATGCCCAAAAACAAGATCTTTATTTCATTTCAGTCGCTCAGACATCCAAGGAAGGTTTGGGCCATCTTTGGTC
>NW_007579619.1:47902-53409 GCF_000690725.1 Stegastes partitus | reverse complement strand
AGACCTCTGGTGGAAACTACGAATGGCAGGAAAACATGTCATCACAGCGAGCAGCTATGCTGGATTACGCAGCAACAGAGTTTCTCAAAACCTTTAACAACACGTCAGTCACGTCAAACTGAACAGCCTCATGGGTTCATTTTTAGCAGCTACACAAGTAAAAAAAATCACTAAAATTAAGTTGCGCGTCATATTTTATCAATAAATACCCACTTCAGTGACAAAGTGTGCAGAAAACAAAACTGTACATGTAAAACATAAAAGCTTATTTTGGTGTTCAAGCAGTTTCCAGGATTACCACTTTTATGGTGACTTTGTATCATAGATTTTATATTATATTCAGCTTTTTCAGATACCACAAAGAAACATTATTCAAATTTTGGGGACGGACACCGGATTTTTTGGGGGCTTCTTGAAAGTTAAACGTCAGATTTAAGGACTGAGCATTACAACTTCCTACACTGCAGTCCGAAACTCCCTTCATTTTTGTCACCAATCGCTTCCCAGTTGCACAAACTTTTTGTGTTACAGAATCAGTTTTTGCAGCTTCTTGTCAACAAACGGCGAAATTTTGGTGATTTAACAAAAGAAAACTTGGCCGTTGCTGCTCGGAGGGGTAAATGAAAAAACCCGCATCCGCTCTGAAGATCAGAGGCCAAGTACCCCGCAAGTAAAGCCATCAACTCACCCGTCCACAAGTTCAGGGTCGCCGATCGGCGTCGCGTCGTCGAGGGATCAACTGAACCGTCCATTTCACCTGCGTCCAAAAAAATAAATAAAAAGGTTTCACAGTGATTTTAGTTAAACTTTAAACAAAAACTCTACAAAATTAGTCTCTCCTCATATTGTCAAAGTCTTACACTATGTTCTGAGGGTTTTTACCGGGAAGTTTGTTCACAACTGGATTTACAGCATTTTATTGCTAAAAAAAAATTGTGCACAAAAGTTTTTTTTTTTCCTGTGTCACCATCGTTTACGCTATTTTTCTGAGAATAAACGGAGACATTCACGTTCCCCCTCTAGCTCAGATATCTGTTCAGGAGATTTAGGTGTATTTCCTGCAGTGTAAATTTATAATACCTCATTTTAATATGCAGCCATTAATAAAAATACTTTTTTTTTTTTTAAAGGCACACTGTCATTTGTCTGGATTTAATTATCCCACTGAGGAAGCTTTACCTGTAACATTTGCATTTAAAGAGCACTATTGTGTACAGCATGAATACTGAACAGAACGTGTTTTTAAGTCTATTCTGGCTGGAAGACTTGGCTTTACTTTGAATTTCCTCCTGATAAGAGCTCCAACACGTGCTCAGCTGCTGGAAGCCGCTCACTCTGAAAACCAACCGCAGTTTTAAATAAAGTTTTCCCACATTTGAATAGAGCTCAGCACAACAGCGCAGCTCTGCTCACCGCACTTTTAAATAAAGTTTTTCCTACATTTGAATAAAGCTCGCTAGTAATATATATATATATATTTAGCAACTTCAGCTAACATTTTAGAACAACTGAAAGCCGCTAAAGGTTCGATAATTCCACTACACAGCTGCGGATCTTACTTTAAAAAAAAAAAAAGCGAAGACAGGACGCTAAACACATTTCTTAAATGCCGGCGGCGACACGATCTACGGCCATCCGTGGAATCAAACGGCTCCATCCGGGAAACATCGCCCCAGAGCAGCTCGGCACACCGCAGCTAATCAGGCTAACGTTAAATTCGTGAGCTAAAGCGAATATTTAAGGTCGTATTTACCGGAGAAGCTGCTGCGCCGCTCCTCTCCTCCAGCGCGTCCGTGTACGAGACCGGAGCAGGCCGCGGCCGCTGCTTTTATAGCCGCTGCGGCGCCGGACGGCTTCTCACCGCCTCCTGCCGGCCCGGGGGACGAACTGCAAGCGGAAGTATTTGCACCAATGGTGGGACGCGATTTAAAAAAAAAAAAAAGAAAGAAAAAAAAAGAAGAATCGAATTAATTAAAGGCTAATATTTTACACAACAAGCAATTCAGTTCAAATAAGTTTTGGTTGAGTTGATGAATATTCAGTTCCGTTTATTTATATTAGATTAGATTCAACTTTATCATCGTTACACATGTACAGGTACAGGGCAACGAAACGCAGTTAGCATCGAACCATCCATCCATCATCTCTACACCTTCATCCTCACCAGGGTCATGGGGGGCTGGAGTCTATCCCAGCTGACTCAGGGTGAAGGCAGGTTCACCTGGACAGGTAACCAGTCTATCACAGGGCTACACTTAGAGACAGACAACCAAGCACACTCACATTCACACCTACGGACAATTTACAATCACCAATTAACCTCAGCATGTTTCTGGACTGTGAGAGGAAGCCGGAGAACCCGGAGAGAACCCACGCTGCACGGGGAGAACATGGAGACTTCATGCAGAAAATAAAAATTATTACTCCTCATAAATTATACTCTACCCCTGAAGTTAGATGATCGTTTTTAAATTTTAATATAAACAATAATGTGTATTTTACATGTTTATATTTCAGATATATAATCACACATGGTGGATAATGAGGACTGAATAAGCCGAAAACATAAACAATAATAGAAATCTCATTTATAAAGATCAGGTTGACGAGTGCCGCAAAGCTAATTCATTTTAATGTCCATGTCATTTTGTATTTTAATAAGAACAACATGTAGAACTGTTTGGTGTTGGAGGTACAGAGAGGCGAAGGGAGAGAGACACTGAGATACACAGAGAGAGAGACACTATGACTGACGGATGGACGAACCAATCAGCTGCTGCCTTTCTTTTGTGTCTCGCTCCTGATTGGAGGATGCGGCAGCAGCGCCCTGATGGACGCCCCTCCTCCTCCTCCTCCTCCTCCTCAGAGTGATGCTGCTGCTGCTGCTGCAAGCTGCTGGTGTTGCCGTGACGATGATATCCTCCCCCTCCCTCCCACACACACACACACACACACACACACACACCGAGGAGAGGCAGCAAACAAGACGCTATCATGACGCGATGGCTTCAGGCTGGAAAACAGACGCTGGCAGTGATATCCTCGGGGAAGCGTGGTGAGTGCTGGCTCTGTGTTTCGTTTGGGATGAGAGGATGAAGGGATGGACGGATGAGCAGATGGATGGATGGATGGATGGAGGAATGTTTGAGGATGACAGTAGCAGCTGTAGCATGCTGTGTTTTCCTGACAGGGAGGGAGGGAGGGGAAGAGCAGAGGGATTGAGGATGGACAGATTGCAGCATGAGCGAAGGTGGAGGATGAATGAATGCAAACTGGTCAAACCAGAGAAAACGCAAGTCTGTGTGTGTGTGTGTGTGTGTGTGTGTGTGTGTGCGTGTGTGTAGGTGTGTGTCAGGCCTGTATGTACACGTTAGCATCCTGAGCGCTAACAGTACCAGAAGGTACGTCACTTCTGTGAGCAGAGAACTGGGCTGATCCACTCTGATTTCTATCAGCGGCTGATACAGCCACAACATTAAAACTGGTGGAAGTGAGCAACGTCGGTCTCTCTCGTCACGGTGGGAGGACTCTAAGATAACTGTGACCGGGTCAGAGGGTCCAACGCCTAACTGAACCAATGGGAGAAGGTGGTCCGGTCCGATGAATTGCCTTCTCTTTGCATCTCGTGGACGTCCAGGTGTGCGGTTTACCTTGGGAAGAGATGGTGGAGGCAGCGGTCGAGGCTGATCGGTCCGAGTGGTCCGACGGGCTTTTGGTATGAAGCAACGCTCAGAAGGTTCTTCCTGGAAAGACGATGAAGTGACTTGAAAAAAGGTGGGAAAAGATCAAAGACACAACACGAGACGACAAAAAATGACTTTAAGTGACACAGAACAACTGCAAAGAGACGCAAAACGCCTATAAAGACGTGCAAAACGACGACAAAGAAACACAAAACAGCCACAGCAACCCGCAAAATGATTATAGGGACACAACAGGGCTACAAAGAGATGCAAAAACAACTATAAAGGGAAGCTAAGCAGCTCCAAAGTATGCAAATTACAACAAAACACAACACCAGAGAGACACAAAACGACCACGAAGAGACGCAAAACAACCACAGAGATGAAAAACAACAATGACACAAAACATCAACAACACAAAGAAGCAAAACTGATTATAGACGCAACATGGCCCCAAAGAGACGCACAACAGCTACAACAACCACGAGGAGCAACTACGAAGACGCATACGATAACTAGAGACAGAAAATAGCAACAAAGACATGCAAAATACTTATAAACTGACATGAAACAGCTGCACAGTCAGACTGAAATAACCATGAAGAGACACAAAACACTTACGAATAGACATAAAGCAACTACAAAGACACCAATCAACTCCAAAACGACGATAACGAGAAACAAAGCTACAAACAGAACGTCACCAAAGACAAAGAGACACAAACAACGACACGCAATCCAAACATCCACCAAGAAACAGACACCAGGAGACGCGGAGACGACGAAGAGGTGCAAACCGCCAACAGGTACGAGGAGATCACGGAAAGTGTTTGTTAAATCCACAGAAGAACAAAAGAAATGATGGCGCCAAGAGAAAAACACAGAAAGCGACCAAGAGCCTTCCCGTGGGAACGTGTGAAGGCAAAGCTCAGGCTACCGGTGTGTCAGCTGTAGTTTCAGTGACGTCACGCTGTGAGTTTACTCACCGGCTCTTCGGAAACTGCTTCCACCATTTCAACCTGCAGCTGAAAAGGTTTTTACTGAAATAAATCTCACGGGGATGTACCGGAGTCTGGTCCGTCGAAGACCCAAGTAGGTTTTAAATTAGCCGTGTCCAGATTAGTGGCGTTTATTCACTCCTTGAACCACACACAGTTATTTTAATAATTGATTTATCGCCGACTAAAAGTGACCTTAATGGACGCTGCTTTCTTTGAGTGAGAGTAAGTTGAACATTCAGAGTTTTTGAACCGGCGTCGGGAGAACGCGAGACACCCGTCATGTGATCTGCTCACGGTTTTCTCCAGCTAACTGATTAAATACTGAACACGTTAATAATTGATGACAATAAAGTTTAGCTACAGCTGCAACATTAAAATGCTACTCGCACACCAATGCATCAGTAATACGTTTGTGTTTAAGCGTTAAGCAGTTGTTCTCATGTAAAACTGAAAAAGGTGTTCTCTGCTGGGTTCAAGTCAGGCCACATGCTTCTGTGGAAACCGTTGTGTGACTTTGTTCTCTGGATGGTTCTCCTGCTGGAACATTCGTCCTCTCCAATCTCTCTGTCGGCCAGCATTCTGCTTTATCCTCAGACATTCATGGAGCAGCCCCACATCATGATGCTGCCACCGCCGTGCTTCACTGTGGTGGTCCTGGTCAGGTCCACACCAAACATCTGGACTCCATGTGAGCCCAACACATTGATCTCCATGTGAGTAGAGGATGTTCTCCAGCATCCATCAGGCTTCTGTTCATGTTCTCTGGTGAACTTTGATGTGGAAGTTTAGCTGTGAGCAGCAGCCAGGTTTAGTTCTGCTCCTC
>NW_007579619.1:43309-47627 GCF_000690725.1 Stegastes partitus | reverse complement strand
TCTCAGTCAGATGTTTCTCCTCCTCTGTTCAGGTCTTCTCCATGTGGAGCCATGATGCAGACATAGACAGACTGTTGGACTGACTGGAAGTTTCAGCCGGACTCGAGTGAGTTTCACAGCTTTGCAAACATGACGTTCTGGTAAATATTTAAACCATTCGAAACAAATTCAGAGTAATTATTTACTAATTTTGGGGTATTTTGAACAAGTTTTGAGACACATTTCAGTCTATTTCGAAACAAATTTTGAGGAATTCTCAAGAAATTTTGAGGAATTTTGGACAAATTCTAACGTATTTCCATCCTTTCCAATTTTTGTGAAGATGTTTCAGTTCCTCTGTTCAACTCTTCTCCATGTGGAGCCACGGTGCAGACATCGACACAGTCCATAGGTCCAAAAGTGATTGGCTGGTCATTTTAGAGCCACGTTCATGCTGTTTGATCGTAAATCACAGGTGGACTCTGCTGCATTGACCTTCTACTTTCAGGCCTGTGCTTTCAAGATGATGTTTGCAATTGATGCATTAGTAGTGCCTGAAACGTTATCATCTCTGACTCCGATTTGTCCAAATCACAGAAGCACACGGTACAAAATGACGTTTGGACGCTTGAACACGAACAAACTCAGTCCACAAAACATGCAGACACATTCAGCACAGCAGCAAACAGGTCCGCTTGTCCTCTGTCGGGAAAGAAAGAAAGAAAGAAAGAAGGAGTTCAATTGTCTCTTGCACTGTGACAGCAACCGACAGTCACCGCACAGACACCAAAAAAAAGTGTTGCCCCATAATCCTTTGCAGCATTGTACTGCAGAGAATCCTTGAATGGAGGAGTGGGGGTGCAGAGGCAGCGAGTGTCTGACACCAGAAATGTAAAATACGACTCATTTGTAGAGGAGGACGAACAAAATATGAACAAAAAGATAACAGAGAAATATCGTCCTCATTCTGCCTCGCGTGTGCATTTGTGGTGAGCTTTTGTTTTGTTTTTTTCCGGACGGACATAAATCGTACGTTTGTCTTTGTAAGGCTGCTTTCATGTCAGACAAGGTTGTGGCTCGTGGACGGGATTTTTTTTGGGGGGGGAGGAGGTGTTGAAACAGGATTATAGGCACGACGTCTCATATCCATAATCCCTCCCCTCGATAAATTATTCATGACAATATTCGCTTCATATTTTACACACAGAGACACACACGGGAGTAAAAATACTTTGGATGGCAGAGAGACAATAAAACAAAAAGACAGAAAAACCAAGAGAGCAGACACAAAGAGAGAACGAAGGTCGCCACGTTTTATACAGAAAAGAGAAAATGTGAATAATAAAAAAAAGAGAAAGAGTGTCGGCAAATAAACATAAACTGGTCGTATTTCCTCTATGACTGCTTGACAGTTAAAAAAACAAAACAAACTTCACATGTTTAAATTTGAACACTTTTAAATAATATTAATTTAGTTTTTTAATTTTTAGAAAAACAAACAAATTTAAAACAATGAAGAAAAATCCTCAGAAATATAAAATGCGCTCCACAGTACAGAGTGTAATGTATAGAGGCACATCCAGTGCAGACGTCTTCAGTGATTTTACGTTCATCGGGATCTGATCAAGTCGAGGCCGTTTTTCGGCATCATGGCCACCAAGTGGGGGGTTAAGCGCTGCGATGGGGGGACGCCTCGTACCGCCGGCCGTCGTTTCTGCTCTCAGCACAAATGCAGCCAAATGTGGGATTTCTGGATCATGAGGGCCCCTGGTTTGCTTCACGTTTTCTTGTATTTCCTGCTAGTTGGTGCAACCCCCCCCCCCCCCCCCCCCCGTCTGTTACCATGGAAACCACAACCTCATTCCCCCCCTTTTTTCCCCTCCTTCCATCACTTTGAAGACATTTCGGTGACCTACATTGCTGCTTCGATGAGCTCTTTATTGGTACCTTACTCCCAGTTCACGTCTCCTGCTGGTCCAACAAGCAGCAACCCCCCCCGTCTGTGGATCGTACCACCTGTCCCGAGGCCTGTTGCACGGCTTAATCTCTGTGGACCGCACCATCTGGGAGTTAATTGGGGAACGCAGCGATCTAACGAGCCACCCGGTAGGAACATATGGGCATTCCTACAGTGGGGAAGACAGACTATTTTTATTCTGGTTTTTAGGAATTCTGGAGATGACGTTTTCTTGTTCGGAGGCAGCATCTGAGACAGCGTCCTCGCTTAACCTTTTGAACTCCAAGCAGTCTCTGGGTAGTTTTTTTTGTTGCTCCTGTCATGTTTTTTACTCACTGTGGGCTCATTTTTCACTGGGATGTAAAGTCCAGCACCTCTATGGAAACAATGCAACCGCGGCTAAAAGCAAAAACATGCTTTTCCTGCAGGATGACAAAGTTACACGGACGGGAATTTATAGAATTGAAAAAACAACAACCTTGAAATCAACGCGTGCCACATTTCTTAAGCGTCCACAGATGCTACCAATACTAAAACTACCGGTGGCTCTACATACTACCGACATTTAGCTGTGCTCTGTGCACCCAGCCCAGGTCAGTCGAAAGGTTTCAGAGCTTTGGTTGTAGCCGAGTCGCTCGTGGCTTCATGATGACGCCAAAGGCTGTGGAATCTTTACATTTTCACAGCTTTTGCTTCCAGCAGATGGATTATTTTTTGGCAAAATTTAAAACAAGACATGGAAAATAAGGCAACTTTTACGAAATGATGCAGGAAATGATGTTTCAGGGCTTTTGTTTTTTTTTTGACGAGCTGGCGACAGCATTATAAATCAGTAATCTGTAAATGAAGTCGGGTGGATTTAGCTCCGTGTTCTGACAAAGATATTCTGGACCACGGACTCGTGACACAAACAGTCAGACTGACTCGGTTGTAGGAACTCTTTGACCTGTGGCCACGAACCATGAACCCCCACAGAAGTCGTTGTCTTGGCGCCCGTTGCTAGCTCGTCAATACCGAATGCTCGTAGTCAGTGATAAACACAAGACACCAGCCAGAATCTAATCTCTCATTAAACAATGAGTAGCTCCTCCTGGTGGCTCAAGCAGGTACTACACAGTACATTTCTTGACCCACTTGTCCTTCATTTTAATTGCTAATGGCAAATAATCAGTAAACAATTATTCCTTAAAATCATAAGAAGTATGAAGGACTTAACAGCTGAAGTGTTTATTTCTTCTTTATTCGTGTTGATCTGCATTTCCAACCAACTAACTCCCTCTTTGTCTCTTCTTCCCAGGAAACAGTGGATTCTATCGTCAATCCTCTGTGAGTTAAATTAACACCAAGGCTCGTCACTGTCCCCTAAAGCAGACCGGACTGCTGCTCTTACACTACATTTCTCTGACTTTTGGTTTCGAGAGACGTACACTGCTCTGGGAATAGACGACACATGGAAGCAGGAGGATGAGTCTTGAATCGGAAACTGATCAAGATTTGGATGCCTGGACCCTTTTTTCACCCAACAGGAATGTCATGGAGTAACATGTGCCAAGTTTGATAGACTACAGGCTCAGATACAGGCCATTAGCTTCCCCTCTCCACGGTGCACCCATCAAGAACAGACTGATTTTGCAGTGCTAAGCTTTGACATGCTTTTTGCTGAGCGCCGCCTTGTGCCGAGGGTTTTCATAAGGAGCTCGTTTGAATGTTTTGCTCCTTCCTCTTGAATGTACGATGGAATGAACCCGTGACGCAAGACGTTTACCTCGACAAACAGCGCACAAAGACGAGTAACTGTACCGAAATATAAAGCCCCTTCCCCTGGCTGCAGAGGGGAGAGAGGGGCGTGTTCGGAGGTTCACCCCCACCAGGCTGCCGCTCGCAGATGGAGGCCCACCAACACTCCCCAGATAGCAGCAGCGAGGAGTGCACCGTCCTGGAGGCTCCGCCCGGCAAAAACGCCTGCCCGCAACATGCAGGGAAGGTAAGAGTGCGACGCAGAGGACGCTCATTATTCTGTTTTCTCCGTCTTTCTTTACGGAAAATCTGTTTGCCAAGCGTGCTGCAGCAAAGCTCACAAAGCAGCCTAGAGTCAAGCAGAAGACTCCTGCAGAGCTGCTGCGACGTGTGCAGGTCTGCTGGGATTCATTTAATGGTGACGTCCGACTTTCTAACTTCAGTGAGGAGAAAATTCCGATTCTGTGTTTGGGACAGACTCACAGCCAAGCAAAGCCTGGACGTCCTCGCCCAAACGAACCGGAGCTTTGTGACAAATTGTTCTAAACTCCATGTTTTTCCACGTCTTCCCTGAATACATTTACTGCACATAAGTACACATTTTAAGTACTTTAGTTGAGTTTAAATCTTTTCATGACATTTTAA
>NW_007579619.1:26782-42865 GCF_000690725.1 Stegastes partitus | reverse complement strand
CAGTTCATGTTGGCAGCAGAGAGCAAGGCAAATGTCCTTGATGCAGACAAACGTTAAGGTTCAGGGTGTTTTAAGTGAAAATGTGTCACTGCTGCTGATATTAATATATTAATCCATTTACAATCTCACTAATGTCGTTAAAAACTGACAGCTCCAGTCAAACAGTTATGGTTGCACTCTTATGGTAAATATTCAAGACAGGAACATGAACTCAAAGAGGTAGGATGAGCTGAGCAGCTGTAAAAAAAGAAGAAAAAAAAAAGTTGTGTGAGTGACATACTCTGAGGTTGATCCAAAATTCATGACATTTTTCATCATCACTAATAAAAAATGACTCCGTAGAATCCAGCTGGCGCTCAGACTTGACTTTCAGTAGTTATTTACCATTCACATAAAACCCTACAGCAGAAACTAATGGAGGTAATTATGTACAGTTTGCTTGAGGTTTCCACCAGCGTCAGATGAGACACTAAAGAAAATACTGACAAAAACACTCCCTCAACACCGCACTGGTTCTCAACACCCCGCCATTCATGCTTCAGATATTCACCAAAGAAGTCAATGACAATCAACAAACAGGAAAAAAAATTGGGTTTCAAACGGGACATTTTTAAAAGAGACCGTATTCAGTATTACAGAAGTAACTTTGTTCAAACTGCTTCTTAAAAGAGCCTTTTCAATACCAGTGACAGCTTAGACTACAGCTACTCCAATCAGGTGGGATGCAGAAGTAATGCACAAACACTGACCCGACTGTCAAAATGAATTCTGTTTAACGAGGTAACCGTCACAGTTTGACTTCATCGGCAACCCAGATTCTAACTCGACTGTTCTTAGTTCGTCTAACTAACAGTGAGCACTGCGGTGATGTGTATTTAACTCTTCCCTTTGTCCTCGCCTTCCTTCGGGCTTTCTGTCTGCAGGTGGCCGACCTGTACTGCTCGGCCTGCGACGTTGCGCTGTGTGAAGACTGTGTGTCGGAGCATGAAGAGCACCCGAAGGTGGCCCTCAGCCAGGCCCTGGAGCAGCACCGCAGCAGCCTGCAGGAGAGGCTGGGCTCCGTCCACAACAGGTGCTGGAACACTGACTGGACCGACCGGTTATTGCTGCCTGATCCTGATGTTGCTCCAGTGTGCAGTGGCACTGATTTCCATTTACTAAAAAAAAAAAACAACCCACAACTCCAAGCTCCTTTTTGTCCTCTAAAGTGCGAAGGTGTGTCACTGGTTGCTAGAAATGGCAAAGTTCATCTCCTGTATACCATTGTTATGCTGCTGTTCGATAGCGGAGGTTTTGCACCTTCATGTGAAATGAACCCTGACTCTCACGTCTATGCTTTGTGCAGTGCATTGGCATAGAAGGCCGCCACATAATAACTGCTGACAAACAACAAAATGTTCCCGAATGCCATGAACGTCACCTGCCTAACTGACTTTTTTTTTTAGATTTTGCTCTTTTGAAGGATCTGAGTTTTTTCGTGAAGTGTGACAACATTTGAATCCTGAAGTTGCACCCAAAATGTTCTAAATTTAAATTAATAAATCACCAAACGCAGCCCGCACGATTCTCCAGCGGGAAAGAGGCAGATGACAGGAGCGGAGAAAACACAAAAATTTGCAAAAAAATTAAAAATAAAATAACCCTGAATCGCTGCAGGGTGGCGCAGTTGGTAGCACTGTTGCCGGTTCACGTCCCGGTGAGGACACCAGAATCTTTCTGCGTGGAGTCTCCATGTTCTCCCCGTGCAGCGTGGGTTCTCTCCGGGTTCTCCGGCTTCCTCCCACAGTCCAGAAACATGCTGAGGTTAATTGGTGATTGTAAATTGTCCGTAGGTGTGAATGTGAGTGTGCTTGGTTGTCTGTCTCTAAGTGTAGCCCTGTGATAGACTGGTTACCTGTCCAGGTGAACCTGCCTTCACCCTGAGTCAGCTGGGATAGGCTCCGCCCCCCATAACCCTGGTGAGGATTAAGGTGTAGAGATGATGGATGGATAACCCCGAATCACCAAGATGCCAATTCGCAGATAATTAAAATCAGAAAACTCCCGCAAATGTGCAGACAGGACATAAAAAAGATAACTTTACGTTAACATTCAGAGGATGTTTGGCAGATGTGGTCACGACAACAAAGGGAGAACGTTCTCAAACCAACATTCAAAAAGCTACTTTCAGCATGTCAACAGACCTCAGATGTTTTCTTTACATTTACAGACATTGTCGGACCTTTTGCAGATCTTTCCTCAAATGGTTTTGAAACAACAGATTTCCAGCCTGGTCATTTTTCAAAAGAGTCCCAATGACAGAATTCCCATTTACAATCAATAATCTTGCTATTGAGGGTGATGACCCTCGCTCTGTGAAACAAATCGAACAATGCATCTATCTACGAGTATTGTGGCAACTTTCTGAGTTTCTTTCACACAAGTTCGGGAGAGCAAAATATCAAAAAGACTCTTAAGTAAAAGTACCAGTTCATTAATTATCGTTGTTCCTGTAACTACAGTTGCTACAGGTGACACTAATGCCGATGAAGCCACATGCCACTGTGTCGTCTCATTTTGAAAACTGCAAGTTTTTGCTATGTTGTAATAAGTTTTCTATGTACATCAAAGTAGCTTCGGTGTAACAGAGTAAAATATACAACATTTACCTCTGAATTGTGGTGCAGCACAATCGTAAAACAGTTTAATATGAAAATACTCAAGTCAGGTGCAAGTACAGTTAGTGGGATAAAGAGGAGATGCTGACATCTAGTGGACAGCCAGAGAAATGCAGCACAACAATTTATCAGGATATTCAATTCAAAGGGGGCTTTACTGTCATTTCAACCACATACAGCTGTACAGTACACAGTGAAATGAGACAGCGTTTCCCAGATCCAGAGCTGAAGTGTTAGTGCAAAGAATGCAGTGCAAAAAGATAAGATAAAATAAAATAACACAAAAAATGGAATAAAATAGGAATAGAAAGGATATAAATGTCAGACAGAAACGTCAACATTTTATACATATACAATAAAAATGAAAGAGCAAACCACACATTCATACTAGTTCAACACATGAATACTTAATGTGTTGAAGCGCTGAGAAAGCCTTATCTTTTGGTTAATTTACCTGACTTTAAACTTCTTCTTTGACTCCTGTCTAGACTCCCTCAGATTTCAGATGCGCTGTCCTTCGTCAAAGAGATCCTCCAGCAGCTGACCAATCAGAGAGCTTCCATCGAGGAGGACATCCAGTCGAGCTTCGAGGACCTGCACAAGCAGCTGGATGTTCGGAAGAGTGTTCTGCTGATGGAGCTGGAGGTCACATATGGACTCAAGCAGAAGGTGCACATATGTGCACGCAATTTTTATGCCGCCGGGATACTTCACTCAATAAAATGCATCGAACAAAACAACAAAACCCCATAAAGGTCGGCTCTCTCTGTCTCCAGGTCCTTCAAGCGCAGGTGGACAGCCTTGTCCGGGGAGAGGGGGACATCGCGGCCACTTGTACCCAGACGGAGGAGGCCCTGGCTGGGGAGGCGTGCGTGGCGAGCCTGCAGCTGGAGCAGGAGCTGCGGGAGAGGCTGGGGGAGCTGGTGGGTCTGGGCTTGCCATGCCAGCCGGAGGAGAACGACCAGCTGGATCTGGTGATGGAGACGGACGGGCTGAGGAAGTCCATACACAACCTGGGGACCATTGTCACGACCAGGTGAGACCATGGCGACACCTTTTAACACCATTTAAACATCATTAAACACCATCTCACCCTTCCCCATCTTCCTCCTCTTCTTCAGCGCTGTGGCGAGCCAAAGCGAAGCCATGGGGGCCGGCCTGGAGCAGTGTGTTGTGGGACATCCTGCTTCGGTTACCATCGTAACAAGGGACAAGTCAGGGGGAGCGTGCAAGAGTGGTAACGCAATCCTATCAGCTGAGGTATGTTTTTATGCCCACAATCGAGCACAACTTTGTTGAAACACGAGCAAAAAATAAATTAGAATGACACAACATCATGCAGGTGTTCACCCCGGATGGCAGCATAGTAGATGGTGAGATCGTGGACCACAAGAACGGGACGTATGAGTTTGTGTACATAGTGCCGAAGGAGGGTGACTTCTCGCTGGCTCTCCGACTGTACGACCAGCACATCAAGGGAAGTCCTTTCAAGCTGACCATCACCAGGGTCTCAGAGGCAGAGGTAGAGGTGCGTTGAGCTATCTTTTATTTTGGAGTCAAAAAGAAGCATGCCTACTTTCCGCCTAACATTTCTACAACTAATGACTGATTTGCTATCACTCTCAGCTGTGATGTACAGTTAAGGCAAGGGTAAAGTGTTCAGAACTGTCAAAACGCTCAGACAGAAGGACGAAATGAAAACTTTCTGTAATAGAGAAGGCAAGAGGCAAAAACTGCCGGGTTAGCCCATTCAACGCACACATTCACAGATGTAGAATTAGTCCGATGAAGAATGTATAATAAGAGAGAAACATCATCCATATGGCAAAGGAACTGTTCGCACATCTATGAGTGTACTTTAAAGAGTTCTTGGCCTCACCAGAAAGATTTATCTTGCATTACTTCTCAACATAGTCTCCTTTAACTTCATGCTCGAGTGCTTGCAAAGGTAGCCATGAGTTTCAGGCAAGCCTCTTTTGCACTGCAGTACAATGTATGGATATGCGTATGCTAGTGTGCCGAAGGTCGAGGTTCGTGAAGAACAATTGTGAAACAAATGTGTATTTTTTGTGCCATCGCAGAAAACAAAGATACAAGGGACCAAAGTGAGTTTCCATTGTAGGGCAGCTGGGCTCAGCCTTAGAGATAAGGTGGGGGCATCAGGCAACCAGAGAGAACTCAAACTAGAGTTGCGAGTCCTTCATGTCCACATGAGCCTGCCAAAGTGGTTCCTGATTAGGATGCCTCTTGGGTGTCTTCCTTTGGAGGTTTTTTAAGCACATCAAATTAGGAGGAGATGCAGGAGTAGACCCAGAACTCTCTGGAGCGCTTAGACATCTCATCTGGCCTGGGATGTCTTGGGATCCCCCATGAGGAACTGGAGAACATTGCTGAGGAGAACAACAGCTAGAATGCCTGTTTTGACTGAAACCAAACCTTGGATAAGAGGAAGCAAATGGCCAGATTGATGTTTACGTGAAACTGTTAATGAGCCTAATATTTACTTACCCTTCAGGAATCTACTCTCAAACTACCATGAGCTGTAATCAAACACTTGTAAGTAATGCCTTTTCCTCTCTGTTGCCACCTCTCCAGGTATCTCCATCTACCACGACAGCAACCAACTCAGCAGCCAACGCTACCCCGTCCACAGGCTCCTCTGAGGGGGCAAAGAGACGAGGGAAGTCCCCTGGCCAAAAGAAGAAGGGCTCCAAGAGGGCCAGCAGTGCCCTGGGCACCCCGCGACGCAAAACTCAGAATCCCATCGAGGATGACCTAATCTTCAGGATTGGTGAGAAAGAAACAAGGAGACTTGAATGTTTGCTACATTACAACTACTGAAGCTAAAGCTATTTTTAAAGCCTTACAACATTTTACTGGGTTTACTTCTTAAGGCCCCAAATTTGGGCAACATAACCGAACCTGGTTTAGCCTGGTGACTGTCGTAGAGAATGACAACACCAAAATGTAATTAAGTGTTGGTTAAATTAATGAGGCTCAAGGTAAAACCCACAGCACTGCAGTATAAAGGGGCCTCAGGCTGTCCCATGGTCTCACACTGTCCTTAAATGTGTACTATATAGTGTCACACAGGCTAATAAGGTCTTTCTAATTTGTAGTAGTTCAAAGTAGCAAGATGAATTGTATGACTAAAAACAAAAGGCACAGGATTTAAGGATTAAAGACCTGACACCAACTTTAAAGCAAATTCAAAAAGGCAAGACCTTAAAAATGGCTGACCTGACCTGTGGGTCCAATTGCAGTTTCAAGAAACTGCAGCAGGTTAATCTTCAGTTATATACTGTATGATATAATATTTCAGAGTCCCAAGATTTACCGTGTCCACTAGATGCTTGAAGTAATTTTTTTTTTTGCGCTCTTCAGGAACAAAAGGAAGGAATAAAGGAGAGTTCACAAACCTCCAAGGAGTGGCCGCCTCCTCCAGTGGCAGGATACTGATTGCCGACAGCAACAATCAGTGTGTCCAGGTAGAGCTTTTTTTTTTTCTTTCTCAGTCCTGTTGTCTTTAAAGGCAAAAACCCTATGTATAAGTCACAGCCTAAAGAATGCACTATATTGCCAGATTTTCTCCAACGAAGGGGAGTTTAAGAGTCGTTTCGGGGTGCGGGGACGGTCGCCGGGCCAACTGCAGCGCCCCACCGGTGTAGCTGTGCACCCCAGTGGTGATATAATCATCGCCGACTATGACAACAAGTGGGTCAGCATCTTCTCCTGCGAGGGCAAGTTCAAGGTGGGTCGTTGGTAAAATAAACTCAAAAGGTGACTCTAAGCTTCATAAAAACAAACGTTTCAATCTGTTGCGCCTTGTGTGTTGCTGAATTATTCCTTGTCTTACCTGGTTGTGCTTGCTGTCCACCAGGCAAAGCTCGGCTCTGGTAGACTTATGGGGCCTAAGGGCGTGTCCGTGGACCAAAACGGTCACGTGATTGTGGTGGACAACAAGGCGTGTACCGTCTTCATCTTCCAGCTAACTGGCAAGCTCATCACCAAGTTCGGTAGTCGGGGCAACGGTGACAAGCAGTTTGCAGGTAGTGTTGTTTCAAAGTGCTGCCAAAGTATATGCACTGAAAGCAGCTGAGGGACCATGTCAACAATTAAAACAGTTCAAGTGGTTGAAGTGAGAGTTGATGTGTAAATACTGAAAGCTCATCACAGTGTCAAACCAATTGTAAGTTCTGAAACCTTTAAGAGTGAGTTGTGACGCAATTACTGAAAGCAACTGAAGCGTCATTTGGAATATAAAATGGTAGATGAGTTTTGATCTCGAAAAGCAGCTTAAGTTGTACTCAAAAATGTCGAGGTGTTACCAAAGTTGAAGTGCAGTCATTGAAGGCAATTGAAGTTTCTTTTAAGGTGTAATCAAAGTTGATAAAGTGGCAGCTCTGAAAACAGTTAAAGTTTAGCCTGAACTCGGGATGTCTCAACTTCTTTGGCTCCTAATCCGACCCGAGGCATTTACTATTTTGTATCTGCTGATACCAGTGCCATTTTCTGAGGTAATTTATACTTCAAATACTGTCAACTGATTGTAGTTCTAGGCTCAGGCTCAGGTTTGTGTCACTACTTATTACATATAAACTCCGCAACTCTGATCTTGGCATCGGTCTCGGGACATCCTTAAGCAGTGAAGCGGAAATTGTAAACACAGCAGTTAAAATGTAATCATTGTGAACAGCGTGCTTGCTGAAATGCATGAACTGAAAGCACATTCTGTTTCTGTTGTTTCTGTGTTCCTGCCCTGAAGGTCCACATTTTGCAGCAGTGAACAAGAACAATGAGATCATTGTGACAGACTTCCATAACCACTCTGTCAAGGTACTAAACACAGCACAGTCTTCTCTTTCTCATCTTAGTTTCATGTTATATTTTCAGGTAAATATGAAGTGTTTAGCTCATGGATTAGCTAAGAGGCCATCTTTCTCTTTGTGTCTCTGGTCAGGTGTTCACCCCTGAGGGAGAGCTGGTGTTGAAGTTCGGCTCAAACGGTGAAGGAAACGGCCAGTTCAACGCTCCCACTGGTGTAGCTGTGGACATTAATGGGAACATCATTGTGGCCGACTGGGGCAACAGCAGGATACAGGTACGACACTGATGTGCGAGGTTTGTCGACGCGTAATGACGACAAGCTTCTTTTTAGAAAATAACTACGTTTTCTCTTGACTATTTCCAGGTGTTTGATGGCAGCGGCTCCTTCCTGTCCTACATCAACACATCAGCGGACCCTCTGTATGGACCACAAGGCCTGGCTCTGACCTCAGATGGACATGTGGTGGTGGCCGACTCTGGCAACCACTGCTTCAAAGTCTACCGCTACCTACAATGATGGAGGCTTGGATGGAGATGTGAAGCGGGGGCAGAAGAGAGGTGGACAGGGAGGAGGAGCCGATGTTCGATGTTGTTGGAGATACGATGCACAATGTCAAATACGAGGAATTACTGCATGAACCTCTGCCGTTGCCTGTAACTCTGGAGGGAAGCATGGGTAGAGGATAGAGAAAAAAACAAAGGAGGAGGATTCGCTGGGCTGCCACCATCACATTGTCGGAACCGCAATGGAAATATATAATTTTGACACCCGTGATGACTTTGAGATGTCTGAAGGGGGATGACGATCATAGAAGACGAGACGGAATGAAAGAATATGATGTTGTTCTCAAGGAAGAAGTAGAACGGGATGCAGGGGTGACGGAAGTGAAATGCAGCAGCAAATTAATGACGCCAAAGTCAAGAGGTCATTCTTCTGCCAGTTTGGCACGAGTGGAACAATGGAGGGTTGAATGAAAGAGGCTTTAAGAAGACAAAGGAAAAGCAAATGAAGGTTGCAAGAAGAGTTGTGAAACCACTGCTTCCTAAATCTACACTGTAGTGAATGCTGGATAAAGGCGTCAAAGAAGTATCAAAGGCATGAAAATAGAGGATATGAAGTGGAGAGAATGGATTGGAAGATTGAAAGTTTTCTAATGTTCTGCCTTCTCATATTGTATGTAATCCACAAAATAATAGCCAATGAGCTAAAAGAGGTCCGTGACATTACACTGGAAGCTAGAATTGGCAACTAAATCTGCGCTTAACTTTAAACTAGTCGAAGGATGCAGTTGTGTCACGAAACTCAGAGAAATGACTGCATTAATCTGTAAATATTGCTAAAAAAAAATAAAGAAAAAAAGGTCATTTCTTCCAGTCAAATTTGCCGACTCTCAGATGATTATAAAAACTGGTGGACTAAGACATGGGCCACTTTTAGCCTGTTGTGCATTGTTTGTACATTAGGATTGTTTGAATATGGAATGTTTTTTTGTTTCCCATATGCTAGCATTCTTTACAAGTCTTAAGCAATAGAGTCATCATTAGAAACGATTGCTTAACTGTAATTCTGATTGTCTGAGTGATTGACTGATTGGCTTGATTGACTCAGTAGCTTCGACAGGCAGCATTGTCTCTCTATGCTTGGTTTGAGTGTTCATATATTTTTCCTGAAAATCAGCTGCAAGGAGAATAAGTCTATAAATCTATCCTATATATTTGTGAGAATACGTTTAATAATATGTAAAATGCTCAAAGTAATCAACATATTTGGAATCAGTAACATTTTCACACTCGTTTCTGCTCGACATCTCGGTAACAAAAGATAGAAGGTTGGGGGAGGGAACTGGAGATTGTTCGATTCATTCCTTGCCATAGTCAAGGATTTCTAGAATGCTGTGAGAGCTGCGTGAAGTGCTGTCGCCCGCTTGTACAATTCCACATGTTCTGTCAAAAAAAAAAAAGAATACCTCAGTGTTTAAGAAGCATGCCTCTGTTATAATGTGATTGTTGACATCAGACATACCAGATTTCAACTGTAAGCTCCCATTTTTACCAGCTGTTCGCCCGCGCCACAACACGATTAATGCCTCGTTTCCACATAGCAACCAGAACTCTGTTCATGTCTTTGGGGACCTATGTGTTCATGCAGCGCCTTCCCTTTTTTTTTCCAGTCTGAAGTTTGCCTTGAGTTTGTAGAAAAGTGTGAAATTTTCAGGTGGATTTTGGGACAACTGCACTATGCGCCAGGAAGATGGAAAACCAAAGCAGCCAAGTTCAGCTGCTTGATTAAGTTTACAGTAATATTTAGCTACTTTAACGCAATCTACTCGATTAATGTACATAATGCATGTAAGTTTTAACCAAGCCGCCACCTCCAGGGCACAACATTCAGCCAATGCAGAAGTGCCAACCCCTGCAGTTCCTCAGATGACCACCGGACCACCTGAGACGAGCCCCAAAGTGAGTCCATCGCCATTTACGCCGACGTTGAAAAGGCAAACCTTACAGTAGAAAGTACAAAGGTTTTGTCGCGGCAATGCTCATACTCCATAAAACTAGATGGGGTCTTCCGTCGGTCTTTAAAATGATGTATTTCATTGCATTGAACACTAGGGGGCACAGTCCGTATATTATATAAAATCATGGACGCCAAACAAAAGGTGAAAGTGTGCCACTATGTTGGTGCTATGCTAAACTTTGTAGACACACATCTACCTGTTGTGGCAGTGTGCTGCCAATTGGAGGCAGCTTAAAAAAAACAAAAAAACGTGGAAATGGAGGCTACCCTTGTTCCTGTTTGTGCTGTAGTTGGTCTTTTTAATTTTGCCCGTCCTGCAGAAAAGACAGAAGTCATTAGTCATGTTGTCATCTATGAGAGGAGAAATGAGAGTTCACTAGTAAGTGGTTTCAGTCAGGAAAGTTGCATTTGTTTTTATTCATGTCAGCTGGAAATGGAAAGAAACAGAAACAGTCATGTGGGTTTGCTACGACAAGACTTCCTCAGAAAAGGTGTCAGAAATCATCTCAAGCACGCTTAAGATGTTTGTCAACAAGAACTTGAGCAAGATTTTTTCATGTCCATGAATTTTTTAATGCCATTCTTCAAAAATAGTAATAAAAAAACACAATAGAAACTCGGCTATAGCAGAGTGTAGTGACGTGAAGCTGACTCCCATCTGCAGTCACAAGCGGCGCTAACGAACACCGCATTGTTCGTCTTACCGCCAGTACCCCTGTCTGGTTCAGGGCACCTTCGTGCGTCTCCATGGCCTCTGCATTGGTTGAATTCACATAATGCTTCGCTGTTGTGTGCGTCGAGGGCTTCACAAATGGACACCAACAGGAAACCGCATATTCCCCTAAAGCTGTGTGGAAACGAGGCGAACAACAGCGACCAGTTGAGGACATGAAACACCTGTGAAATTCCAAAGCATTTACTCGTTGCTCTGTAAGAGCGCTACGTGATTTAACAACACAGAGCATTTACACGAGCTACTGACGAGGCAAGAATCGCATTTAAGTTACGTACATCATCATTGAGTTGGACAGTATTAACATATATGAACATGAAAAGCACCTCTGTTGACTACCAGATGCTTGTGATCGCAGAAGTGTTGTCCGATCAGTTATTCACGTAACATTCAGTTTTTATTGAATGAAGAACGAAGAGGAACAACAATGACAAAGTTCACAGCTGGATCAAAGATTTTTATTTTAAAGTTATTTATTACGTCTATTTATTATTTATTTATTCGAGTAGCTGTGTTAATCTTGCCATTTGATTGTGTTCCACCATGTGCATTGAGATTCTTAAGTGCCCATTATATTTCTTCTTTTTGTACATTTCATCTAAATACGATTGTGGTGACTGTTATGTGTGTTTATTCAAGTTTTACTCCTGCTGTTATTTTTATTTTTATTTTGTTGCTGTTGTTTTTGTCAAATTGAAGTTGTCATGCTGTGGGGCAAAAATACTCAAGCTTGCCAGTTGCCTGGAATAGCTCGTTAGCGCTTCATTTCTGATCAAAACCAAACGCTCAGAAAGCTAATAAGTGACCTGTAGTACAGTACAATGATCGAATTGATACAACGGTTTGCTTTTCAGTGCTAAAACTGCCAGTTCTGTATGTCGTTACAGGCTAACTTTGCTCATTCTCGCCATTGGTGTAGATGCTGAATGCTCATCACTTTTACATATAGCGAAGATGTTATAGTTTTTAGGGGGGGAAAAAAGACAAAAAAACAGGAGACAAGTGCATGTTCAGTAGAAACAATAGGTTCAAATGAAAGTTCATGTTGTTTTCTCATTTATGCCGTCTGTTGAAAGTATTTTTTCGACTTTGTTTTAAGCGCCCAACAGTCCCGCTGAGGCTTGGATTTTACTCGTCAACGGCGAGCTGGGAGGAGGTTTTTTTTTTGATTTGTTGGCACTTATTGATTGTTTCAACAAAATCAGGCCTCGTTTCTTCAAGTAGTGCAGGCCTTGTTTGCTGGATATTCAGCCTTAATGTCAGTAATACATATGAATGTCTTTTCAAAGTCGATACGGTGGAACTGCCTTCTCGGCAATCTTGATTTAAAATTTTACGCAAACATACAATAAGTAAGAGTTAGTTAATAGCCGTCTCAAGCATAAATAGATTAAATTGGAGGTTACACATCCGTTTGAGGTAGCTTTTGTTGTGCTAAGAAAGTCTTCTGGCTTCTGTGAGTGCGTGTATGAGTTTCTATCTTGAAACACATCAACATTATATATTGGTTTGTTTGTTTTTTTCCTCAAATGGAAACGTGGTGTTTCAGAAAACAGCTCAGTCCTTTACAGTCAGTCACTTGCCTGCTCTTTCTCTCTCTGTAATTACTATCTGTCATGTCTGTTCACTGTTATGGGCTATCTCTTAATGTTCACACACACTCAACTCTGAAATAAAGCATTGATTCCTACATGCCAGTCGCTTGCTGTGGTTGGGTTTTGTGAAAATTCTGCATATTAAATTTGCCATTTGATGTATTCAAGGAGTCACACTCATTCTGAGAGTTTGCGCCTCTCTGTGTGGGACGGTGTGATACAGGATCAACTGCGAGTCGCCTTCTGTACACTTTAAATTATGGGATGGCATATTTAGATACGAGCACTGCACATGTCTACGCTGATGTCTTATGTTCTAAAGCTTGAATCAGACGCCTGGTTGTTGAACAGATGCAACTTGCTTATGACAATCTCCAGGGATAACCTAAAAATAACAAACGAAAAACAAAACAAGAGAAATTTAAATTCACAGAAGAAACACACCAACCAGTCTCTGTATCATCCAACAGTTCACAATTATTCATCTTTAATTTTAAAAAGATTTTTTTTTAAATAAAAAAAATTCTGTTCATTTTTTCAAAATCATTTCAAAAGGCTTTAAAAAAAAACACACAAAAAAACTATTTGTCTGTTTGTGCCTTGTTTCCAGATACAAGCTGATAAAACCAAACTCCAAAAGGTCTTTGGTTGTTGAACATTTCATTTTTTTTCAGATTTTGCCAAAGACAGTGGTGGACGAAGCTGATTCTGTCATCAGAAATAAAGGCACACAAATGAAGTATTGAAAGAATGTTCCTGGTGACAGGGATGCTTGACTTGACATCAGGAAATCCATGGATGGAGGTACAAATGGTAGTTCAACATACTGTTGAATGCTTGGTTGGGCTGAGAAAGTCAGTTTGGTTCTTTCTGCAGAAAATGCTCTTTTGATGAATCACTTCCCATCTCATTCTTGACTGATGCCGTGTCAGCGTTTAGGGAAATTATGAAGCACATAAATCAGTTGCCACCAAACCACTCTGTGCATCATCTATACAGTCTACAGTCTGCTGCATTTGACTAAGCATCCGTCTTTGTTTACATATTGTTTGAATCCTGTCAAATGTAATGAACTGATAACATCAATCGTAGCCATTACGATGGAAATATATATATATACATCCTGTGCTGCAGCTTGTTGCAGAATCGCTCTAATCTCAGTACCAAGACTTGAAGCTGGTTCTAAACTGTTACGGTGAACCCACCTTCTGTCCAGTGTCGGCTGGGATAGATTCCAGCCTCATGTGACCCTCTGAAGGCTGAAGCAGGGACAGGTGATGGATGGATGGATGGATTTGCATGGTTTAGTTTACAGTAATAGAGTCACGCAGAAGCTTTATTATGTATTGCATCATGTAAAAAGCCCACACAGTCCTGCTGCTGTGACACAAGAGCATCTCCAACACAGACAGAAGCATCACTGCACATCTGGAGTCAACAGCAGTCAGTGAGTTTGAAGGAAAGGGATTAAGGACAATCAGAAACAGCACGACAGACAAGGTGGGTGTTCTTTAATAACCTACTGATTCTCAGCTGATATTTATAAACTGCACTCTTTTCCACAAATATTAAATTTTTCATTTGGTCAGACATTTCAAATGTGTTTCACTCAGGAGTTCTTTGTTTTCTTTACTAATTTCCTCCAAAAGCCAAGTTTGATGGGTGTACATCCACATGACCTGGTTTACTGTAGCTGTTGTTAGAAATGTCAGCTGCTGCCTGCATGTCTGTAGTTTGTCCCAGCAAGGTTATTGTTTGTCAGTTAGTCAGTTTCTTTGTTTTAATTCAAACAGATGAATCCACTTCTGAAAAAGAGATTTGAAACCACAAATGTGGTCCCATAGTCACTGCTGGCTGCTGGATACGGGGAAAAAAATAAAAAATCACACTATCTGAAGCAAACAGAAAAGATGACAATTTTCTGGCCAAAGTTCCAGACTAACAGCCTAATCTCACAGCATGCATGATTTCATGATGTATTGGCAGGGGGATTAAAAACACTCGTGGGGACATTTTTATCCTTAAGAGTGTAACTTTTTGCGTTCACAGTGTATTATTGATTCATTTTGGGTGCTGAGGATGAAGTTTCACAATTCCCTAGATTATACACACCTTTAGAAAATGTTATGCCAAATGCGTTAACACAAACAAAATGGTCTCAAAAACAAAGTGTCCACATGTGTTAAGAAGACTTAACTCTGTCCTTCTCTATTGTTTCCTTTTCCTGTTTTCCAAATATCTTGTCTCCTCATCTGTCTCTTTCAACAAATAGGAAATTCTCTTCAGACCTACAATACATGCTACAGACATGTCGGCGAACTCCTCATCAACCTCCACTCTCAATTGCTTCAATGAAACAGTCAGCCTGTACATACTCAGTATCTTTGTACCAAGAAACCTCGTCCTCCACCCTCTCTCTGCCTATGTCCTCTACTTGGGTCACCAAAGATGGCGGCAGCAACGCTCCTCGCAAAGAGCGACGCACTCTGACATCTTCACCTACCACGTGGCTGCCGTGGAGCTGACTGGGATTGTGGGGATCTTCTGCTACTTATGTGGCACATACACTCATGACTCAGTAATGACACAAGTAGGACTCCATACTTATCTTGCACCCTACTATGCACAGGTATGTTTCCACGTCCTGACCTGTGTGGAGCGCTACCTGGCTGTTGTTCATCCCGTCACCTACATGGAGTTGAGAAATGCTCGTTGGGTCAGGATCAGAAACATCTGTATCGGATTTGTTTGGCTGCTGAGCTTTGGTGTAAATTTTTCCCTTGCCAGCTTGCCTGACCAGACCTCCATCCTGATGCTCTGCGTTTTGGTTTTCTCCATAATAGTCATGTCTTTCTGCAGCCTGTCGGTTCTCTGTGTTCTGATTCGTCCAGGTCCGGGGGAAGTAGGCGGGGGAAAGAAGCGGGTTGACCAATCAAAGCAGAGAGCTTTCTACACCATCACAGCTACATCGATCACAGTGTGGTTGTGGTTTGCTGGCCTTCTTGTTTTCACTACTGTGCACTTGTCATCTCAGCTGAATGGAAGTGTTGTCTGTATGTTGGCAGTGACGATCAACTTGTTTAATCTGCCCAGCGGTTTGGTGTCACCTCTGCTGTACCTGCACAGGGCAGGAAAACTGTCACGGTGCTGCAAAATAAAATGAGCAAAGGCAAGGATCGAATATGAGTAAATCAAACCTTTGCTAACCATCACTAATATTGACATTTAAATTGCACTGGGGGTAATGTAGGCACAAGCTAGTGAAAAGTAAGAAAGTTTTGAGTAATGTAAAATATAATATCTCTAGTTCTGGTGCATTATTTGACAATTGTAAATCCAATTATATTATATGACTGCAGTGAGTTCAAAAGGGGTTTGTAAAGTAGAGGATTGTAGATTTTATACAACACTTTCATTTTATATAGGCATTGGAAGACTGTTGATTGTTTTGCATGGTGCTAGCAGGTGTTTTGTACATTTTTACATTCATTATTAGGTGTCATAATGAATTTTCACAGGGATTCCGATAGATTTTCTACAATACTAGATGTGTTTTGTTGAGTGTAACTGACATTGGTTGGTTTTGTTTGATTGCTCATAATCTGTTTCTGACTTCAACTTCATAAATCTTAAGCTCTTTCACAAAGTGAATCCCAGCAAAAATGTACTCACTGTCATGGTCCCCAGAAGGACAGTTACACAAGTACACACACACGAACACACACACACACACACACACACACACACACACAC
>NW_007579619.1:20209-26752 GCF_000690725.1 Stegastes partitus | reverse complement strand
ACACACACACACACACACAGCAAACAGGTGATTTGAATCTTTTATTTAAATATAATGTGTGTCTGTGTAATGTACAAATCAAATAGTGTGATGAATTACATTATTATTGTGATGAAATGACAGAATAAATTAGTAAAAGTTTGTGTTTTGGTTGTGTGATCCCTAATATTAATTTCTACAGCATATCCATAAAAAACTAATACAGACAAGATACATAACACATGAGGAGATTCATCAGTTTTATGTGTGAAGTTTTGTAATTGGACAAAGCTGTTCCTATTTCAAGTTCTGTGTAAACAGGAGAAATGGGAAAACCATATTTGCCTTTTGCAATTTCACTGTGAAAGTATCAGAAAATCTGGATCAATCGGTTTCACATGTAAAACATTATCACAGCCTGCTGCCACCATCCTTCTTTTCCTCATTTTTCAAAATGTTTTTCTCTATAGGAAGCAACAACAATAGCCTCAGAGTAGCAAGCCTTTATTTCAAAGTTTACATTTTCTCTTACTCTGGTTATTATGATCTAAATGGATCATTATCAGGTATCACCAGGAACTGTTACTGTAGGAGGATTTGTGGTTGTGTTCACTGGAGTTAACGACATCAACTAACGATAAAAGACTCACAACATCACAGCAGCCATTCGTCAACACGTACACGACAACCTGCAACTTGACTGTTTACATATTTGATGAAATAAGTTGCCCTCTGACATAATCTGAGCTGATTCCTGTAAAAGTGGATAAAAGAAACAGATTCACGTGACAAAGTTAACATAAACTATTGAACAATGAAGTACAGAACACGTCAGTACAAGAACAGGGATGAAGAAGAAGAAAGGCCTTTTTATTTAAAGGCACTTTACACTTTGTGGGGATGAAACATATTGAATGTGCAGTCTGTCGCCTCACCTGCTGTTCATGAAGCTTTTCTATTTGTTTGTCTGTTTGCAATCTACAGGATTAGTGTTTACAACAGCGGCTGGAGCCTCTGAAGCAGAATGTTGTCCACAGCAAGGTTTTAATGACGTTTGAGTTCACTGCAAATAAAATCTGGAAGTTTTCATTGTGAGTTGAAGTCCTGCAGGAAATGCATTGAACAGACAGTCTACTGGGTGTGGCGAGCTTTTCACCAGGATGACTCATGATTTTAATGGTTGTTTAGTCACACTTTGTTTTATTGGTCTCTGTGAAATACAAGGACTAAAGAATTTAGTTTAATACACCTGCAATTAATTACACAATACAATTTAAGATACATAAACAGCTTCTCAAAATAACTGACCATTTATCAGCCAGTCCACCCTGAGCACAGTGATGCCAGAGAGGCTGTGTTTATTCAGAATGTGAAGATCATGAAACTAATTCTTAATCTGACTCGGAAGCTTTCACATATGATTCTGTCTTTTTCATTCTTTTCACAGCAAGTTTTTATCACCAAGGGTTCAGTTCAGTCTGTTGTCTTTGGCAAGCTGATAGATCTCTGTGTTGTTTTTGTTTTGTACTTTCTTCAGCTCACCTGCCAATCAAACAGATCCACAAAAAATAAAATAACCACAGAAGTAGACAATACAATGACACACTGTGCGTACATATGCAGTTTTTTTTCAGTGTTCTTTTTAACATGATTGTCTTTCCATATTTTGTCAATTGAATGATGAGATTTCAGAAGCAAAGCAGTTTTTGCAATATTATTCAGAATAGTAAAGTACCAGAGAGCACAGTGATGGATTTTTGAAATCATCTGACAAGTTCAAAATGACTGGGAGTATACACTCACCGTGCACTTTGTTAGGAACAAATGTGATGTTCATTTGATGTTAACTCACAAACACAGGGCAAATATTGACCCTGTCCCCACAGCTCTTGTAAAATCCTGCCTTCCCTCTCTGCTCCCCTTCATTACTGCCATCATCCACTCCTCACTCTGCACTGGAACTGTTTCCACCCTTCGAAACTGCAACAGTCACCCCATCATTGAAAAAAACAGGTCATATCCGAGTGACTACAACAACCTCCGCCCCATCTCCAACCTAACCTTCATTTCCAAAGTACTTGGAAAAAACTGCCCCCGCTCAACTTCACAACCACCTAACCCATAGCTCACGCGATAAACAGTTTCAGTCTGGCTTCTGTCCCCGTCACGGAACTGAGAGATCATTGAAAGCACAAACGACCTTCTGATGGATTGGGGGTTACTCTCCATACACGTCCTCCTTGACCTGAGTGTGGCCTTCGATACCTTCTCCCACTCCATCCTCCTCCATAGATTTTCCTCCATTGGCGTTACTCATACCCCCCTCATCAGGTTCCACTCCTACCTCTCTGTCCGCACTCAGTTCATCCAGCTTAAGTCCTTGACCTCCCCCATTAATTCTGGTGTGCCTCAGGGCTCTGTCCTGGGGCCCGTCCTCTTTGTCATTTACCTCCTTCCCCTTGGCAATATTTTCCAGAAATTGAAGATCCATTTTCACTGCTTCACGGATGACACCCAGCTCTACCTCTCCACCAAACCCAATTCCACACCACCTCCCTCCTCCCTGATATCTTGCCTCTCTAAAAATAACATCCTGGTTCATCTCAAACTAAACAGCAATGAATCGGAGTTCCTCCTCATTGGCACCAAATCCACTTTATCCAAATCTAACAGTTTCTCCCTGAAAATCGACAGCTCCTCTATATATTTCCCTCCCCCACAGGTCAAGAGTCTGGGTTTCATCCTCGACAGTTCACTTTCATTTCTGTCACCCGGTCTCCGCCCCTCCCTCACCCCCACACTACCTCCATCCTTGTCCACAGCCTTGGGATTACTGTAATTCACTCCTCTTTGGTCTCCCTCACGAATCCCTCCGTAAACTTCAGTTGGTTCAGAACTCTGGCGCACTGTCTCCCGGTCCAGTTCCGGATCAATTTCAAAATCCTCCTGTACACATTTAAGGCCATGCACCACCTACCTATCTGTCAGAGCTCATCCACATCTCCACCCCCTCCTGCTCTCTCAGATCATCTTCCTCCATCCACCTCATCGTCCGTCGCCTCACCACCATGGGTTACAGATCCTTCTCTCGTTCTGCCCCCCAACTCTGGAATTCGCTGCCACCAGATATCCATACCACCGATTCACTGCCTCTCTTCAAATCCAAACTCTAAACCAATCTGTTTAGAACCGCCTTTCCCCTGTAATTTGCTTGCCTGTCTTTATTTTCTTTTGTGAAGTTTTTATCTGCTGTTTTATTGTCATTTGTTGTTTTCATTGCTTTTACCTTTCTTGTAAAGCATCCTTGACTGCTCTGAAAGGCGCTTACAGACAACGTGTATTATTATTACCATTATTATTATCACAGAAGCTCGTCTGATGGGAAACACATTGGTACGTTGTTAAAAGATGAAGACAGTGTCAAAAAACTGATCAGCAACGGGCATCAGAGTCCTGGGAGATGGTTTCTATGATTTTCTGAGGTGCTTCACAAGTTGTTTTGGTCCTGCAACTGTCGTAAAATATGAATTAGTAAACAGATAAGCTAAATGTAGGATTCATATCATCCAGTTAATGATTGATAAACATAGCTTTTTCACACCATCTGTCTTGATCCATGCTTTCAAGCTCACTGTCGGCATCAGCTGTGCTTGGAAGATGAAACTTTAATCATAACTAATTGGGAAACACTGTTAGACAGGAAAACTTGCAATGATATTCCACACTTCCCATTTTCCATGTGTAGGTTGCTACTCTGAGGTTATTGTTGTTGCTTCCTGTAGAGAAAAGCACTTTGAAAAAGAAGGAACAACTACAACAATAGCAGGATCAACAGTAACTGGTGGAACAATTACAACAATGCCTGGTTCAACAACAACTGGTGGAACAACAACAGCAATGGCTGGATTAACAGTAACACCTGCATCGACTGCACCTGGTGGTTCAGTAACTACTGGTGGTACAACAACTGATTCAGCATCAACTATTGGAACAACTACACTAATGGCTGGATTAACAACAACAAGCAGATCAACTACAGCACATCTGCAACAACAGGTGAAACAACTACAACAGCTGGATCAACATCAACTGCTGGAACAACGACAACAACAGGTGAAACAACTGCAACTGGTGGAACAACCATAGTAACGGCTGGATCAACAACAACTGGTGAAACAACAGCAGCAAGTACAACAACTATTTCTACTACTGAAGCTCCATCACCAGTTGTGGTACTTGGAGCAACTTTAGAAGAACCGTTTGTCGAAGAATACAATGATAGAAACTGCCAACAATTCAGGAGGCTTGAGACACGTCTCGTACGAGCTGTGAGTGCATAGTTTAAATTAACACTTTTACGTTTTGTTGTTTTTTCATTCAGTTTGAATGGAAGTATTTATTTTTTTGGTGCTTGTTTACTTCCCACAGTACGATATCATCTACTTTGCTCAATATGGATTCCTTTTCATTCGCATCGCTGTCATAAGGTAATAATAATGTGTCATATTGTTCCTCTTTTAAACAGAAACAAATATAGAAAATGTAACCACTACAGCCTCCCCGACCTCCAGTGCTGCAGTGCCCCCGAAATGAAATCCAGTGCAACCAACTGCCCTCAGAGGTCACCTAACTAGTAAATAGAGTCCACCTGTTCAGTCTCAGTATGAATACAGCTGTTCTGTGACGGCCTCAGAGGTTTGTTAGAGAACATAAGTGAGCAAACAGCATCATGAAGACTAAAGAACACACCAGACAGGTCAAGGATGAAAGTGTGGAGAAGTTTAAAGCAGGGTTAGGTTATAAAAACATATCCCAAGCTTTGAACATCTCATGGAGCACTTGTTCAGTCCATCATCCGAAAATGGAAAGTGTATGGTCCAACTGCAGACATGGCCATCCACCTGAACTGACAGGCCGGGCAGGGAGGGCATGAATCAGAGGAGCAGCCTGGAGGTCCATGGTTCCTCTGAAGGAGCTGCAGAGATCCACAGCTCAGGTGGGAGAATCTGTCCACAGGACAACTATTAGTCATGCACGCCACAAATCTGGCTTTTATGGAAGAGTGGCAAGAAGAAAGCCATTGTTGAAAGAAAACAATCAGAAGTCCCGTCTGCAGTTTGCCACAAGCCATGAGGAGACACAGCAAACATGGAAGAAGGTGCTCTGGTCAGATGAGACCAAAACTGAACTTTCTGACCTACATGCAAAATGCTATGTGTGGCAGAAACCTAACACTGTGAATCGACCTGAACACACCGTCCCCACCGTGAAGCATGGTGGGGGCAGCATCATGCTGTTGGGATGCTTTTGTTCAGCAGGGCCAGGGAAGCTGGTCAGAGTTGATGGGACGATGGATGGAGCTAAATCCAGGCCAATCCTGGAAGAAAACCTGTTAGAGGCTACAAAAGACTTGAGACTGGGGCAGATGTTCACCTTCTAGCAGGACACGACCCTCAACATCCAGCCAGAGCTACAATGGAATGGTTTAGATCGAAGCATATTCATGTGTTAGAATGGACCAGTCAGAGTCCAGACCTGAATCCTATCGAGAATCTGTGGCAAGACTTGAAAACTGCTGTTCACAGACGCTCTCCATCCAATCTGACTGAACTGGAGCTGTTGTGCAAAGAAGAAAGGGCAAAAACAACAGTATCTAGATGTGTTACACTGGCAGAGACGCACTGCAGTGGAGACGATATGAATCGGCTTCGGTTTTTCACTGGTTCAGGGTTGATCTCCGGATTCCCACAGGGGGGTGTCGGCCAGAACACCACCTGAGGCCAGATCATCCAGAGAAGAAGAACAAAGACAGCAGGCAAATCAGTTGAGTCCCTTATTCACTGGTAGTTATGGTTTCTTCTACACCTCATCAGAATGTATTTAAATTGAACTCACAAATGCTACAATACAAATGCACGCCAAACTTTTCAGATTTTTTTTGTAAAAAATCTTAAACATCATGTATAACTTTCCTTCCATTTCACAATTATGCACTACTTTGTGTTGGTCTATCACACAAAATCCCAACAAATTTCATTTAAGTTTGTGCTTGTGAAGTGATGAAAGGTGGAAAAGTTCAAGGGGCATGAATACTTTTACAAAGCACTGCATGTCCAGTTAGCAGAAGCTATGTTAGACTCAGAGGAATGAAATATCTCATCTAGCCTGAGATCGCCTTGGGATTCACTCTGAGAATGTTCCTGGTGACAGGGATACTTGATCCGACTTCAGAAAATCCATGGATGGAGGTACAAATGGTAGTTCAACATACTGTTGAATGCTTGGTTGGGCTGAGAAAGTCAGTTTGGTTCTTTCTGCAGAAAATGCTCTTTTGATGAATCACTTCCCATCTCATTCTTGAGTGATGACGTGTCAACGTTTAGGGAAATTATGAAGCACATAAATCAGTTGCCACCAAACCACTCTGTGCATCATCTACACAGTCTACAGTCTGCTGCATTTGACTAAGCATCCGTCTTTGTTTACATATTGTTTGAATCCTGTCAAATGTAATGAACTGATAACATCAATCGTAGCCATTACGATGGAAATATATATATATAC
>NW_007579619.1:13061-19874 GCF_000690725.1 Stegastes partitus | reverse complement strand
TGATGGATGGATGGATGGATTTGCATGGTTTAGTTTACAGTAATAGAGTCACGCAGAAGCTTTATTATGTATTGCATCATGTAAAAAGCCCACACAGTCCTGCTGCTGTGACACAAGAGCATCTCCAACACAGACAGAAGCATCACTGCACATCTGGAGTCAACAGCAGTCAGTGAGTTTGAAGGAAAGGGATTAAGGACAATCAGAAACAGCACGACAGACAAGGTGGGTGTTCTTTAATAACCTACTGATTTTTAGTTAATTTGAAAAAAAAAAAAAGGAACCTTTTCCACAAATAGTGAAGTTGTCACGGCTGGTTTGTTGCTGCTTCTTATCTAATTCTAAACTTTAGACAAGTTTCCTTCATAAATCCAGCCTCACTGGGAGAAAATAGTAAATTTACAATGGTTGTTATTTAAACAGATAAATCCACTTCCACAAATCAGGAGCAACAGAATTTAACCCCACAGATGCTGTAGGTCACCGGATATGACTTTCTGAACAGTAATTTGTTTTCTTGTGCAGTCAACCATCCTGAAACATGTTGTCATCGTTTTCTTTCTGAACTTTTTCGATCCTCCTGCTATTACATCATGAAATCCTGCATTCTCTGCCATTGGTTTTTCATTCTGGGGATTTGGCTTTAAAGGTGTTATTTTTACCTCTTTCCACCAGATTGTTATAAATTTTTTTGTATTTGGCCTATGCAGAAACATGCTGGCTTGCTATTTTCATGCTGTATTTCAGACGACCGCAGGCTGATGGTATAAATGTATGCAAATAAAATGTATTGGGGGTGTTGGTTGGGGTGGCAGAGTGGGGTGTGTTTGTGTTTATTCAGAAATCTGTTTGCATGTTTATATGTGCATATTTGTGGACATTTAGTATACAAGTATAGAAATTATGTTTTTGTCTTTAAGGTCCTGAGTGTAACTGTTGGTGTACCCTTGTTTTATTGCTGCTCAGATATACGCACATATTATGCCCAAGGGTTACCAATGCCAAAAATGATGTTGAGACAAACCAAACATGTCCATATTGATTATTAAATATCGTTTTCATTTCCTTTCCATTTTCCCACAAGTCTTTTCTCCTTACCTGTCTGTCTATTTTTGTTCTCTTCAGACCTACAATGCACGCCGCAGACATGTCAGTGAACTCCTCATCAATCTCTACTACCCAGTGCAGTAAAATGAGAGTTACCACGTATTCGTACTACACCATTGTGGCACTGAGAATCCTCCTCCTCCTCCCTCTCTCCACCTTCATCCTTTACCTGGGTCACCAAAGATGGCGGCGGCGTTCTTCTAAAACAGCGACCCACTCTGACATCTTCACCTACCACGTGGCTGCCATGGACCTGATCGGGATTGTGGGGATCTTCTGCCTCTTCGGTGGCATCCACACTAATGACTCAGTAATGACACAAGCAGGACAGTATACTTTTTCTGTCCCCTTGTATGGAGAGGTATTGTTCCACGTCCTGACCTGTGTGGAGCGCTACCTGGCTGTTGTTCATCCCGTCACCTACATGGGGCTGAGAAATGCTCGTTGGGTCAGGATCAGAAACATCTGTGTCGGGTGTATTTGGCTGCTGAGCTTTGGTCTAAACTGTGCAGATAGTAACATGCCTAACCAAATGTCTATCATATTACTCAGCCTTAATGTTTTCTTCATAATAGTCATATCTTTCTGCAGCCTGTCGGTTCTCTGTGTTCTGATTCGTCCAGGTCCGGGGGAAGGAGGTGGGGGAAAGGAGCGGGTTGACCAATCAAAGCAGAGAGCTTTCTACACTGTCACAATCATATCATGTGCAGTGTGGTTGTGGTTTGTCGGGCTCCTTGTTTCCACTGCTGTGAACACGTCACCTCATCTGAGCAAAATTGCTGTCTGTCTGTTGTCGATGAGCGTCCACTGGTTGAACCTGCCCAGCAGTCTGGTGTCGCCTCTGCTGTATCTGCACAGGGCAGGAAAACTCTCACGCTGCTGTTAAAGCAATGAGTGAAGACAAGGATTGGATATGATTAAATCAAACACTTGTGGTTTGAACGACTAGACGAAAGTTTAGAAATTTATGGCTGGTCGTTTGATTCTCGTTTTTGCTCCTTTTTAAGTGACAACGAGCAGTTTGCCTCGTAATTTAGTTAATGCTGGGAAAAAAATATGCATTTTAATACAAAGTAAGGTCTTTTACTAAACTTAACCAAGTAGTTCTGGTGCCTAAGTTTAACCATGTGGGTTTAATAGACCAGGATGATTACGTGGAATGAAAAATAAATATCTCTGGTTCTGGAGCATAATTTGTCAGTTGTGGGTTTGACAATGTTGTATAAGTACAGTGCTTTGTTTTGTTTTTTTTAAAGGCGTTTATCAGGTAGTGAACAGTAGATTAAAACAGCAGTTTAATTTTATAGAGGGACTGATGTGATGCTAAGGGTTTGCTGGGTGTTATTACATGTTTCGATTGTTCACTGATTGATAACTTCTATAAAATTACTCTTTATTATTATTCTTATTCTTCTTCTTCTTATTATTAGTTACCTTGTTTAAGATATCAGAGGTACTCGCTAAAGTGTATTGTGTTTTTAATGTGGTGTTTTTTTGTTAAAGGTAACCAATTACCTGTTTCTCACCTTCACCTTGTAACCCTCAAACTCTTTAAAATCGTGAGGACCAGCAGAGATGTCCTCATAATGCAAATATGTCCCAGTATGGTGGCTGCATGTGGTCCTTAAAAGGACAGCAATGCAAACACACACACACACACACACACACACACACACACACACACACACACAAAGCAAAGCAAACAGGTTTCTTGAACACTGTTTTCAAATCTATGTCCATGTAATGTACAAATAGAGATTATTACTGTAATCAAATGACAATAAATGAGCACATTTTTTGGTTGCGTGATCTCTGATCTTTGTCAATACAGCAAATAATAATAATAATAAGATACATAACACCACCTGTTCTTCAGACGCAGATATTATTATGTAGAACTTAGTGAATTACACACAGAGAGTTCTGGGACTGAGGAGAAAGACTATCAGACAGACTGCTGAGGCAAATATTAAAAGTGCTTGTCTATGTAACCCAAAGGTCCTGTATGTCTGTGCCGCTCCACAAACCCTGCGTAGCTCTGCGTTGTGTTTCTTGGTGTATCTGGTGCAGGGTGTCATGCAGAGAGGCGGATCAGACAGCAGGGGTCGCAGTCGTGACGGGGACTGGTTTTCATTGTCGCCAACTGTTTGTGCATGTTCAACCTGCAACAAGAGTGAAAGAAGGAATACCTGAAGAGTTCATTTGCAAAAACAGATCCCTCCATCTTCACAGACCTTCAGAAAAGCCACTTCTCCATCGTCTACCTGAGACAATATCAGACAAACTTCAGTTCTCTCTGTTGTTGTCATTTCTACTGAATCAAATTCACTCGACTTCAGCTTGATTGATATTATCTCAAGCAAACAACAAAAAAATACGTTTTCTGAAAATGTACAAAAAATCTGCTTTTGCACATGAACTCTATACAACAGTAAAAAAAAAAAAAAAAGAATACTTCTGTTTGTCTGTGTCAACATTCTCTATAAACAGTTTCTCTTGACTGTTCATGTACGGGCTGAGATTAACAAAAATTACACTCACACATGCTGCAGTGTTAATAATGATAGCATTACCCTTCCATTCATTCTGCAGAAATGACTGATAAGCTACACGTGCAGCTGCTAACCCATAGAAAATACGAGCATGTCCGACTGCACGCACATAAAGCTAGCCACCCATAGCACAGATATTAGCACACACTATTAAAGGTCAGTCAGGCTGTAATCCTCAACGCACACTCCTTACAGTCAGACTAGCAGTGCTTCTCACTTCACAGAACGGATTTTAAAGAGAGTGATTGTTTAACTTACACATTTTGTGCAAAACGTGGGCTGCCAGTCGCCCTGCTTACCTTCAACAGCGGTAAAAGAAAGAATACTTAGCGAAACATGGCATCCTCCATAGAGCAATGGTAAACTTCGATGCCCTGTAAGAGGACAAACAGTGAGAACTGCATGGCTCAGCAGAACAACATGCAGTGCAACAGCACCACCCAGCGGTGTGCTTCAGTTACTGCCTTAAATGAAAATGAAAATTGAAATTACATGAAATGAGCAGTAGACGGTGTCTGGGGTTTTATTCAAGTCCTTGTCAAGCTCTCCGTGTGTTCCCTGCATGAGTACGAATAAGGCTGTAAGTGACATATTTGAAAAAGTGTGACCTAAACCCAACTGTCTCTAAGCCCTGCTCCATCGGCTAAACTGTGTAGCTGCACCTGCAAACATAGAACAACAAAGTCAACATGCTTTAATGGTAAAGAGAGTTTAATGAAAGGAGCAAAATGACATCAGTAATGATTTCACTTGACATTCACTGGATGTTTGTGCATCTATAAACCCACAACCATTCATACAATAACAGCAGAAAGTAGAACGTGAACATTAGTTAAAACTAAAACTTATGTGTGTATTATAACTTTAGAACTGTTAACAGTCAACTGTGGAAGACAAACTAGTAGATTATAATGCCACATGATGAACGTCCACGATGAATTTATGAAATGCTTACAAGTGTTCGCTGATGCTCCTATCTCTATTTTATGAAAAGTACCGGGCCAAGAATTGCTCCCTGCGGCACACCAGAGGCTACAAAGCCCCTTTGATCGATCATTTAGGTGCACTGATAATGCCCACCAATATCACCGAGTGGTTTAGGAACATTTATGTTTTTTTGGTATTTAATATGAGGAGTATGTGCTTTTCACAGACTCCTTGACGTCATGACCAGTTTTAATATTTGTGTACCACATTTGGATCAGTCCTCATACCACTTCTCACTATATTATCTAAGTATAAATGTGTTTATTTTTTTAGACGTTAGCTTTGAGCACTTGTTCAAGTGAATTATAAAAGTGGATTAAGTACCATAAATGAATGCAGACTTTCGAAAACAGAAAATGCAAATTCTTTTGGTCGACTTCTTGAGGGCTATCTAAAGGAATATAATCAAATTTTCCAACGCAACAGCTGCTGAACATGCACATGTTAAAATATAACAATTGTAAAGGTTGATACACACAGTGACAAAAAAAAAGCTCAATTTGGTGAAAACATTTTAAAACTAGGGATGACTTTTGACTTTTTAAAAAGACACTTTATGCACTTCATAAAAGAGGAAAAAAACTTTCCTTATTACATTCTGATCTGTCTACATGACAAACTGTTTATGCTGGGCATGCTTCCACTTACACTAAAGACTAATTACAGTTCTACTTTTGTTTTTTTGTTGTTTGATGAGAACACTTTGGTATTATCTGTTCCTCATCCAGCGCTGTTTTTACATCCTGGGAGTTTTCCTGCTCTGTGCAGAAACAGCAGCGGTAACACCAGACTGCTGGGCAGGTTGAACCAGATTACAGACGTAATCAACACACACCAAACACTCTGGCTTGGGTGGCTCGCTAAAAGACAAACCAGATTCCCTCCAAATCTCAGCAACAGAACTCCCATAATGACGACAACGGTCTGGAAAGCCCTACGCTTCGATTGGTCTACCTGCAGCCTGTCTCCGGCCACCTCCCCTGGTCGAGGGCGAATCAGAACGCAGAGAATAGAAAGGCTGCAGTATGTGATGGTAAATAAAGACAAGGCCATCAGGCACAGAGGTACAATGTTGGATTGGTGGAATTTCACGGACACCATCGAGAAACCCATCCAGGCAGAGCACAGCAGCCAAATGCACACAGTGCTGATGTATCTGATCCGGACCCCTGCTCCACGTTTCAGCTTCATGTAGGTGATGGGGTGAACAACAGCCAGGTAGCGCTCCAAACAGATCAGGATGGGCAAGAACATCTGTGCACTCCAGGGGAAAACCTCAATGAGGAACCCTGCCACCATTATCTCAGGAAGACCAGTGATACCGCTCAGACTGCTCATGGCAGAACCCAACATTCCAATGAGCTCCATCACAGCCATGTTGTAGGTGAAGAAGTCGGAGTGACTCATGACCGCTGCAGAGGAACGCTGCTGGTTCCATCGCTGGAATCCAAGACAGAGGACGAAGACAGAGAGCGGCAGGACAAGGACGATGCTGGTAATGATGCCGGCAATAGTCATGTACCATGAAGTGATGGCTTCATCGCATGATTTGAAGGGGAGCTGACGAGGAAGGGAGTCATTGGTGGGGGACGAATAGTTGACTGACATTTTCAAACAGTGGAGGCCTGAAGAAGCAAGAAGACAAGAAGAAGAAAGAAATGTTTATTCACAGAGATGGAAATGATGTGAAAAAGCTCCCAGAATACATCTAGAATACACTAATACAAAGAACTACACCCTCGAGAACCAAACTGTCTGCGTGGAAGTCTAATAAAACAACAATCAAATAAAGCTAACCCTGATGAAACTGCAATTTTTGATGATGCACTTTATATTGTTAGGCTTTCAATCTGGAACACAAGCTTTGTAAGTGTAATTTTTGTTAGTTTAATTTGTAATTTTTTTTTTAAACGCACATTTAAAGGTCATCTTTGCGGGTTGAAAAAAAGATTTGGTGATTTACATTTAAGGGCTGACATTATCTTTGTGCCCAGCATGTAAGCTAATATGGAAGAATGCATTTGTGTTTTGACACAGCTCACGTAACAACATATTACTTTTCTTTGCTTCATACAGAACTGTAGCTGCAGATTACCAGACTTACTGCTATTTAAAAGGCAATATGAACTAAACTAATCCATCTGAAATAGTTCAATTCAATTCAATT